>NC_051210.1:31921129-32206439 GCF_015220075.1 Falco rusticolus | reverse complement strand
TGGGTGGTCACAATCACCTGAAGAAGATCGGATGGTCACAAGAACATGAATCACCTGAAGAAGATCGGATGGTCACAAGAACATGAATCACCTACAAACCTGCAGGACCACCACATTCCAGGAAATGGACTGATAAGCTAATTAACATACGAAGCGGGGTTTAGGTAACAAATATGTATAGGCGTTAATTGAATATTCATTTGTTCATTGTATAAATGTGAGATGGTTCGTCACTTCGGGTATGCACGCTTGTGGAGGAGCGATCCCCCGTGCATCTGCGCGCAATAAACATACCTACTTTATAACTTTCGAGTTATAGAGTCTAATTCCGCACGTCAATACTACAAATACTATTCTTTTTTTTCTGGCTTATTAACAGATGTTGATTCTGTCCATCATATGTTGCTACAGAACCGAGTTGCTATTGATTTTTATTATTAGCACAGGGACATGCAGGACATGCATGTGAAAACTTTGATAGGATGTGTAATGTGAATCTGAGTGACCACTGTGAACTAATTCACAAAAGCATACAAAATTTAGAAGCCTTAAACAAAGATCTGCAACAGAGCCAGGGGCGGGATGCCTTTGATCTCTTCTCACGGCTGGGAAACTTTGGGCCATGACTCAAAAGTATTACAGGATTTATTATAATTATCTTTAACCACCTTATTGATGTTTGCCTTATGTCTCCCATGCCTTTTTTTCCTGTATTCAGTGTTTAGTTGATTGTAACATAAATCAGGTCATGGTCACCCAGCTATACACAACCTTTGCCTTGTCGCAATTAACAAGCAAAAAAGAGGAGGATAGAGAATGTCTGAAGAGAGATATAGGAGAGGAAGCTGGAGAATATTTGACCTAACAAGAGATGAGAGAACAGCTGGGTATTGTGAAGGAGAATAGGAAAGATAAACATGGTTATCTAGTGTTTAATAGGTGTCTGCATGCTTGTAGAGATATATAGCTATGTAACTACATGAATGATTTCTGGCCTGAGCCTGGTGGTGCATACAGCTGCGGTTTTTGTCCGGGCTCAGAGATGTAAATAGGGGCTTCTCTGTTATGGTAAAGTGTCTCCGGTTGCATAAAAAAAGAGGGAATGAAGGGAATGACCCCAGAGGTATGTTCAGAGAAAGCATGCTATGTTTTGCACTTTTTGACTGAACCAGTTCTTGTTTGGTGTGCCCTTCCTTGAAACTGACTTGCAGACATTGTTGCAAAAAGTGAATGTATGTGGGGAATGAAGAATCTTACTGAAAGCCTTGAGATTTGGGATAATTGATTACCTCTGTATAATGTTAACCCAAAAGAAGTTGATATTGTTTACACTTTGAATGTCGATAATTGTCTTTCTGTAGATGCTAATGTAGTAGGAGGCTATGATGGGAACGTATTGCAGCGGTTCTTCTCTTATCCGGAGTAACAGCAGGGAAAGCACTAAAGAGTTAAATCACCTTGTTTGGTAGGCAGTTAAGAATGTGAGTCAAATTTGCCACTGCTTTTTGTTGCTGGCTCAAGGACATGGCTGTGAGGATTTTGATGGTACATGCTGCGTGGATTTTAGGCGCCCCATTGCAGCAACATGTTATCAAAACCTGAGAAAATGTCAGCCTTTTTAGCATCCATTCACTCAATTGGCAGTATTGTTTGTTCGCCGTCATGTTTGCAAGGGCCGTGCAGGACATGGCAAACCTGGTACTAGCTGTTCAAAAAAAAAAAAGGGGAAATTGTAAAATTGTACAGAACAGAGACAGTGGGTTGTTTTGACGTTGATGATGTGCAGTTTTGGCCTTGCTTTGGTGATATGCAGCTGAGATCCTGCAGCAAAGAGGTAAATAATTTTGAGGAAGTATGAGAAGAAACTAGGATGAGACAGAAACAAAGGAGGAATGTGATCTCACCTCTAGAAGATAAGGAAACATCAGGAACAGTAGAAAGTAGCCTATAGTGAACAGCGCTAAGGAAAGTGTTACATGAATTTGACTGATCACTCGAACTCTATTCATAAGCAGCTCGCTGAGCTGAGAAAAAATGTACAGGCCATAAAGATTGAGAACGGGTTAACGGACTGGCCTTCAAGCCTTGGGTTAGGGGGCTGGTTACAAAATATAATCAAAGGAGCATTGATGGTATTGACAGTATTGTTGGTTTTAGTATTATGTGTTCCTTGTTTGTTTCAATGCTTACAATGAGACCACATCTTGGATTGCTCAAAAACAAGAAGGGGGAGATGGAAGAGGGGGCCTGGAAATCTGGACCATAAAGTGGCAATCAGTTAGCTGAAGGGAATGTGCTCGAGCTTGTAGGCCACAAACCCTGGGAGGACAAGGAGTGTGAATAGATAACAATCAGCAGGATGAGTCATGCCGGGAATGAGGAACGGATGGCACCCAGGAGAGGTAACACCTTGCTGTTAATTGATGGAAAGTGTCCTTTGTAGTTAACCACCAATCAGGGATTGCCTAGTATGTAATGCTTAGCTTAAAGAACCAATCTGTTTAAAGCGCACAGCTTCTGAAAACATATATCAACTCGTGATTGTGTACAATAAATCGACATCTTGCTTGCATCAAGCTACGTCCCATCTCTTCATTCACTGCAGAGCTGCAAGCAGCTTTTGCTCTGAAGCCTTTTCTCTCGCACATACTGGTCGTACCCACCTGAGCAATCAGGAATCAATCTCCCTTTGAAGATACTACTACTGTGGTCCAGCTCATCCCTATATCATTGATTTTCACCTCTGGGGTTGTGGCAAGGACTCAGCCTACCAGCATAGTCCTGAAATAGTTGGTTTAAGGCAGGACTGTCATCAAAAGCAATGCCAAATTCTGTCTTGAGGGGACAGTACTGAACTACAGGGTCATAACTGGGAAGACTGACAGCTTTCTTTTGAAGCTGAGGAGGCACTGAGAGCAGTCAGACTTGGTGAAGCTTCTAAATTCTGTGTCCTCTTGCTTTCACTGCAGGATATGGCTGTTAGTGCATGGAAATAGCTGTACCAACTGCACAGTCTCTCTGCACTTTACCAGAAATCCTACATGTTTATTTATGTGCAGATACAGTCAAGGAATTGGACTGAGCTCCTATCCAATCTGTTCTGGGAATCTAGTTAGTCTCTTGCAGCTGAGTGCTACTCTCATTCATATATTTGGAAATGTACCTCTGTTAGCACAGTACAAAATACAGTCACTGGCACATTTGTTTCATGTTCTTGGGAAAATGACAGTATCAGTTGACCGAAGATGATAGTATCAGATTTGACCTCTTCAGATGTACTAACAATTCCAGGACAGAGCAGTCCAGCAATGCTTCAATTGCATAGTTTCCCCCTAGATGGAAGTAAGATGAACAGTTCTTTTAAATGAGATTTTATATCATCTATGAGATGTTCATTAAAATTTCTGGCTGGGGGGGGGGGAAGTCACAGTTGAACTGATTCTTTTTCAAACTATTGTTAAAACCTCCTTGTGGTTAAAGAGCTTGTTGGATAAGAAGGGAAAAAAAAATAAACCTGAGTGCATGGAGAAGCAGACAGGATTAATTTTTTTTTTTTTTTTTTAGAATCCTTGTTTTCTCCTTACATGATGTCTCCTTAAAAGGACGTCAGTGACTAAAATTTATTTTTCTGGAGTTGTGCAGTGGAAATCTGTGATATTATTGCCTGTACTAACTGCAGAAACACACAGCTGAAATAAGGCTATTGGGGAAAGAAGGCTGGAGAGCAGCACATAATTTTAACAAATAACTTCAATCAAATGATCAGAAGCATCAAGGTTTACCAATGCCTACCTGCATGCATAGGCACTGCAGTGAGAACCCTCCAGCCTACCTTTGTTCCAAGAGTAGGGATTCATTCTTACATTTTTTTCAATCTTACATTTTTGCTATCTTGATGCCAAAGGAAGCTCAATGGTAGAATATTCTTACCACACTGTGTGCCTTAACTATTGCCATCTCAAATATTAAGAGCTATGAAAGTGAAATGATATCACCAGAGTTCTGCTTCCAAGACCTGGGATCTGGTATAAATTGACTCAACCTGTGACAAGAGTAGCCAACGCTAGTCACAAAGACTATTAGCCCAGAGTGACCATATGAATGTCTTTCTGACTGTGTGTGCACTAACAGACTTTCTAGTCTAACTGCCCTATCAAAATCTTGCACAAAGGCCCAGCTTTGGAAAAAAGTTATTTCCCACCTTGAGAACCATTTAAGTTGACAGGATGAGTGGCAGGAGGCAGACATGCAGGGAGAGGTGTGACTTGTCCAAAGCATCATAGCAAGCTAACTGCAGATCTAGGATTAAAATTTGCTTGTCTTACAGCCCATATATTGTCTCTTGCACTCAGAAGAATGACTGAACGTTGCATTGGTATGTGGACTGACTTGAGTTGAAAATGTACTTTTTAGTAACTAGAGGGCCACCTAAAGGTATTCTTGAGTAGGAAAGAAATGCCTTGATATTATTAATGAGCAAGTGTCCTGGTTTCAGGGGGGTAGAGTTAATTTTGTTAGTGTTTAGTGCAGTGCTTTATTTTGGATTTGGTGTAAAACCAGTGTTGATGGCACACGTGTTTTTTCGTTGTTCCTGAGTGGTGTTTGTACTAGGTCAAGGACTTTTTAGTTTCTTGGGCCTTGCCAGCAAGACGGCTGGAGGAGCAAGGAAACTGGGAGGGGACACAGCCAGGACATCTGGCCTGAACTAGCCAAAGACATATTCCATACCATGGGGCATCATGCTTGGTATATAAATGGGCAGGGGTGTTGGATGGGGCCTGCTGATTGTTGCTCAGGACTGGCTGGGCATCAATCAGAGCTGTTTTATTGTGTGTCACTACTTTTCTTTTCTGCCTTCCCTTTGGATTTCATTCCTCTCCCTTTCTCCCTCCTTTTCATAGGTTATTGCTGTTTTCATAGGTTATTCATAGCTGTTATTTCTATTATTATTATTATTATTGTTCTTTTGTTTTTATTTTATCTCCATTATTAAACCATTCTTATGTTAACCTTGAAGTTTTACATTCCTTTCTGATTCTCCTCCCCAGCCCTCTGGGTGAAGGGAGAGTGAGCAAGTGGCTGTATGGCACTTAATTACCACCTGGGATTAAATCATGACAGCAAGATGCTAAGGTCAAGTAATAATGATGGAAGTCAGTCAGGGACTAGGTAAATATGAATTTACTTATGTCTAATTAATACTCCCAAAAATTCTCTTCTAAATGCTGGATGGAGGCTGCTTTAAAGGGGCAAAATGACAGAAATCAGGCTAAATTAGGTTTCAATGTTTTTTTAATAGGTGCTTTTTGCATATCAGTTTTATGAAACCCAAAGTTTCCTGTTTTCCCTGCAACAGGCAGCTGGATGTACTGATACTCTTTTAGGGATGGAGAAGTAACAACAATTAAAAAAAAATCAATAGGAAGCAAAAGTGCTCAGGGAATTAGGTTTTTAATTCAATGCTCTCGGTGTATTTTAGGTGCTTAACATCAGTTTCTTAAAATTCAGTTCGGTAATGTGAAGCCTGCAACTAGTGATACTGTATATTTTGCCCCATAGCTTAGGTGAATGTTTACTAGTGGAGGCTGGTGTACTGTGTATGGAGCCATACAACTGCTGTCATTATTAGCAGGAGTCATTCTTTGTGTATGTGGTCCAGCTCAGGAATGGAAGATATTCTCAATACTTCCTTCTTTGAACCTTTGAAATTGCTCAGGCTTAGATTATCAGTCTAATCACGACTCTTCATGTCCACCTGTCCAATTTCACTAGGAAGCTGTGAATTATTTATGCAATAGGATTGTCTGCATTGGGAATAAAAGACTTGAAGATGGGCAGATCTGAAAACTGAATGAAAAGTCATCTGGTTGCTTGGCATGGAAGCTTATTCTCATGGCACAAACGCTAAGCGTAAGCATGCAAAAGAATAGCTGTTTTAAGAGATGGAAATGAGTCATGTTTCTGCTAAACTTGCCATGCAGAATACTCCTGGTTGCCACAGCCAAGGTTAAGTTAAAGTCCGCCTAGACACTCAGATCTGTTGCAGCAATGTAACAGCAGTGAATACATGCTCCCTAGGTGTGTGACTGCATGAATACGTGTGTGCATGTGCATGTGTGTGTATGCATGTTCATCAAGAAGGGAAGGAGCTTTCCCTGGTGGGGCTTGATGCCTGCCTGCACATCAGGAAGCTGCCCCTTACAAAGTGCTGGCCAGGAAGATCCTCTGACCATGTCATTATCACAAAATCAGAACTAGCCCTTCCCCTGAACCTCCTCATCATTCATCCCTTTGGCACAGTCCAGTCTTCAGCGGGTACTCAGGGAGTGCTGTAGCTCGAAAGGAGGCAGAAAGGTCTGTTTCCTTCTTCCAGCATCAACTTTGCCATCTGAAGGGAAAGTGGCTTCTGGTTCCAGTCCCGCCAAAGCTTAGGCAAGTTCTTATAAGGCTTAACTCTGAGCAGCATTCCCTTTACTGTGGACTGGATTTGTGTAACTCACCTCTGTGGTCATCAAAGCATTTTGTGATATTAAGTAGTGGTTCAGTAACATGAATTTGAATAATTCCCTTGGAGAGTGTAATTTCAAGTAAGTAGTGCCACCATCAGTGGCTACAATAGGTGATGTTTTTGGGGAATATCAGTTTGAACATTTGTTGTAGCTGATACCCACTGCTATAGCAAAAACTATTTTGAAATTTCATTGAAAAATGTGGGAATATTTCAGCACTATGACCACCTGTAAACTGGTAAAACAAAAGCATCTATGCTTCTGTTTAAAGCCATGACTTTGCAAGTATATGTGACAGCTTTGGGATACTTGGTGCAAAGATCTATCATAGTAAAACTCTGATATATTAAATCACAGCAGGAATAAACAAATTAAATGAAGTCGATACTGAGTGCATTATTGAAACTTGCCTACTCTGATGAGTCTAAGGCTTCAGCTACCAGAAGGGTCTTGGTGGCAGTGTAGTGGCTGTTCAGTGTCTTTTATCTGAGCTCTGTTTGCTTCTTACGTTCAGTGTGTAAGGTACCTGTTGTTCATGTTAGTATGGACATCTGGTATCCTAAGGCTTAAGCTTCATACGGAAAGCAGTTGTAATTACTTTCTCAAGTGCAGCTAAACAAGATTATGCAAGGTCTTTTTCTACCTCAAAGGTGACTTGTGAATGGGTTGTTTTAGTACTGCAAAACTTGGTCTTCTATGAGTGCAGGAGAGGAAAGGCTGAAGGTATCACAGATGGTGAAATACACTGCTTCTTGTTGCAAAACCCTGGTAAAGAAGGGTTGTGTGTCCATATGAGCCCAGTCCCCTGGTCTTTTCTGGAGAACTGCAGTATTGGAAGACAAGACATTACTATTCTTTTTGGAATTGTTGCCTTTCTGTGGGGCTTCGATGGCAGACACAGCAGGAATTAACGTGACCAGTCACCAAGAGGTAATATGGCTGAATCGTATACAGAAATATTCCTTCCTTAATGATCAGACACCTTACTGGAGTATATTTAACTTTTTCAATGAAGAGTAATGGGAAATTGCTTCTGAAATGTGAAAGGTGCCCAAAGAGACTTAACAGCAGTTAAGACATGATGCAGGAAAGCTATTTAGTCCCGCAAGCTGTTGATAGGAGTTGGGCATTACATGGATGTAGCTGTGAGTTTAGGAAGAGCTGCATGGAGTTCAAACTTTTTTATCCCCAGGAACAGCTTCCTTGCTGGTCTCTTTCTTCCCAAGGGTTTTGGAAAAGATGATGTAGTAGTAGTCCTTATAAGCAAGCAGAGCTGAGGGTCCCCTGTTTTCTATGACACCTTTGTAGGCCCTTCAAAGAACCACAGAGGTATGTTGAAGAAACAGCCTCATTTGTTAGAGCTTCAGCTGTGTGGGCACAGGGAGAAGCAGAGCTAGGACCAGTGTAGTGAATACAGTTGACTACAGCTATGTGGCCTGTACAGGGAAATACAGAACATTTCTTCCAAATCTGCTGTTAGCATAACATATATAAAGCTGCAAGAACTGACTGCTTGTGCAATTCCTAATGGATTTGGCTGTAACTTCATAGATCCTGAAAGGTGGTAGCTTTTCAAGAAACCCAGTATTAGCAGTGTGTTGCACTGAATTTCAGAGTGCGTCCTTTATGTGTTAGGAAAACAAATGACTGACCAGAGAATTTCTTCAGTGTAGTTCTCAGTGTTTAGATTTAACCACTTCTGTGAGATGCTGACAATGGAGGATTTGTGCCTCAGGAATCACTGGTGAAACAGCAGCAAGCCACTTGTCATACAACACAGCTAACATTAAATACATGTCACTTGTCTAAAATAATGAAGGCAGTCCTATGGGAAAGCTGTAGGACTGAGCAGCACATATCCTGCAAGGGTATAACACTGGTTTCCCAAAGGAAAGGCAATGTTTTTATTTTAATGAAAGTATTTTATGAGCCCTGTGCTAAATTAACTAGCTTCTGTTTTGTCCACCAAACAGAATGATGCACTGAAAGATAAATAAGGAAAATTATCACCTTGGCTGCTTATACTCTGGCATCTGACAGTTGCTAGTTAAAATAATTCCTTAATTTTTCAGTGAAGAAGGTAGCAGTCTAAGTTCCCCATTGGACTGGAGGCATTATCTGTTTTTCTCCTCATCCATAAGAAATGTGGCCAGGGCTCCTGGCAAACATAAAAATTTTTACATCATCGTGGTTTATGCATTAGTGTCTATCAGCCAGCCAAGTTCCATCTGGCTTCTTCTAGTCAAAGACGAAGGACAGGATCTGAGGGTGGCAGAGGTGTGCTGCTTGCTCCCCAGAAATCCTGGAAATGCTGCTTCCTTCATTTTTTTTGGTTCTAGTTAAGGCTGAGTAATCTTGTGTTGCATGATATTATGCAAGTCCTGTGTGCATTTTACTGAGTTACTAAGCTGATTCTTAGAGCATAGTTATTGAATCCATTCTGAAGAAAGGGCTCTTTTCTGAAGAAAAAATGCTCTTTGGGTCAAAACATTCAAGTAGTCCCCAAAACCAAAGTCACATCTGAGCCTAACTTTTAGATAGATGAAGGGCTGCTCAGCCCTCTTCACATCAGTTCAGTGGGGGTGTTTAGTATCCTTTTGTGTAACTGAAATTAAGGCCTTCTATGATTTCAATATTCATTACTGCCCAAATAGGTTCAAGAGGGTGAAGCAGAAGAAAGGTGAAATTACGGGACTAACTAAGCTTGATGTTTCTTACTCTCCTCACTCAATGCATGCTACTCAGATGATTCTAAGTATAGTCAGTCATTAAATCAAGAAAGCTTCTTTCTTCCAAGATTGATTGAGAATGGAAATGCATTCCCAGAACAGCTCAGTTGCTACACTCAGTGAAGCAACACTTTAAGAACAAACTGGCCTGAAACTCCCTTGCCTAAAGGGCAATACATTACAGTAAATAATACACTGGATAAGTAACTGGTTGGCTACTCTTTGCTTAGCTCTTCGGGTAAGTTGTGGCAGTTGCACTGAGCCATGGAAACAGAAATGATTAAGGCTGCAGCTAGCTCAGGCCAGCCACAGCCTAGAGCTTCACAGAGAAAGACATTGCTCTGTTTCACTGCTTGCAGCACTGAGTAGTTGTGCAGCGCAGAGCTTGGATACCTGGCAAACTCTGCAATCTTTTCCAAATAAAATCAGTACCTTAGTACATTAACTGTGTTTCAGTAGGCAAAACAGAAGGCAAGATCAGTGGATAAGTAAATACTCTTCAAAATGCCTCTGTGAGGCTGGTAAGCTACTGATGTTCTATTAATAGAGAAACCTGCTTGCCAGGAATGTGGAAGAGAGTCAATGGTGCCAATTCTGCATTTCAGCCCTGCAAAGTTAACGTCCAAAGTCACCAAGGTATCCTATAGCTTGCCAGGCTGTGTCTTCTGCTGCCAGTGCCCCATTTATATAGCATCCTTCACTCTTACAACATGTGGAGCTGCACCCTGGAAGACTGCCTTGGGACTGTTCCCTTTGTTACATGGGCAGGGTAAACTCTGCAAAACATTAAGCATTGGAAAGTCTCCTTTCAACTCCTTGGTGCCAAGAAAGCACTGAATGTACATGACAGCCTATATTCAACATACCTTTCTACTTCAGCTTTTGCCTAGTAGGCTCATCACATATTAGGAAATTGTTTCTGTTGGATGGCATATCTCAGCTCAGCTCTCCATGTTTATACAGTCCCCTACTTTCCTATCTCATTCCTCAAAACACTCATTTGTCTGGTCATTTGACTTCAGCTGTATGTGTGCTGGAATGCAGGTAAACATGAACTAGACTGAGAGCAGCATGAGCAGAGTTCTCTGGGTGGGTGGGCTGATGTGTCTGCTCAGGGCTATGCCCTTGAGACAATTCAGGGTCAGCAGAGCACCTAGGCTCAACCTGTGGCAGTTCCTGTTGCATTTATACACTAGCAAATTAGCCAGACCCTCCAGGAAGCCCATTTGTAGCTGTTTACTAAAGCTTGTCTTTCACCTTATTTCATAGAATCATAGAATGCTTTGGGTTGAAAGGGACCTTAAACAACATCTAGTTCCAACCACCCTGCCATGGGCAGGGATTTCTGCCTGCTCCTGCTATTTATGAGGTAATTATTTGGAAACATCAAATCACTCTATTTTCTGATTCCCTGGTCCTGCAAGTGGAGCAGAAATCTAACCTCCCCCGGTTCAAATGAACACGGTTGCTGTCAGCTCAACAGCTGTCACTGCCAAAGCCCTTTGCTGCAGGCCATTGGAAGAGTCACCATTGCGTGGTATGCAGCATGAACTGACTCCTGCATGCTCACCTTCCTGCATGTGTGTGAGCAAGAGTTGCGGTACAGCTGCTTGGCATGCTAAGGGCTGTTTTGGACTATCCCACACTACTGTGGAAGTGCCTGATAGAAGGAATATAAACTGTGGCAGGTAATGGAGCAGGGTTTGCTGGGTGAAATGAAACGTTGTCCTCCGAGTTACCAGGAAAGTCACACAAGATGATAGTTACTGTCTGAAGCTGAAATGAAGCATTGTGACTGACATCGTACAAAAAACAAGGGGGGCTTTGTGATTTCAAGCTGCCTTTAATGCCACAGCAGCTTCTTTCAAGATTTGGGAAGACAGGAGGGCTGCCATTGAGCCTTGTGTGGACCAGTATTCAAAGAGGGATGAACCTAACCCTTTCTCTCGTGATCTCTCCAGAAAGGTGGAGGGGCATTTAAACTCAAAAGTAAAATTTTACCTGAGTGAAAAGAAAGCAAAACTACAAAATAGGAAGTCTAAAGGTACCGTGAGAGAGAAAACTGAAATAGACAGTTGGGGTACAGTTGTCCCTGTCCTAGGGCTGTCCAGCAAAACTTTGCTTCCATTCATATGTGCATAGTGCTCTCACTGGCAGAAGTATGCTGGTCACTAAAAACCTTTCTGTCATCTCTGAATCCTCATGGTTGCTTCCCAGAATTTCACAGTTCAAGTGAAGGCTCAGATTTTGTGGTGCTAAAACCACACCTATAGACACTTCAGGATGTATGATTCTTAATGTAGCAGAACAAAATGTTTCAGGCAAGAGTGTGTCACAAAGGAGAGGCCCTAGAGACCAGAGCTTGATCTGACACTCCCACAGGGGAGCCAAGCCCATCAGTCACATGAAAATGGAGTGATTTAGAGCTATACCTGCAATGCTGTTTACCTAGATCACTACCACAGCTTGCTCATCTATCCTAGTCAAACTGAATTGCAACCTCCATCTGCTTTTCAGGATCTATCACCATCTGATTTTCTTCCTCATCTCCACATCACTGTGGCACATTCCAGATCAACGACATGTGGACAAGCACTAGGTACTCTAGGTCTGACTCTAAACGCAGCAGAGAAAAAATGGACTGTAAAAGCCACTGTTCAAGGGCTCTGAGGAGAGGTGTTGAGCAGCTCCAAGATCTGGTGTTCCAGGCTATTTCTGGTGATGAGGCAGTGCCAGCTGGCGTACAAGCTTGGTTGTTTCACTCAGAGATGAGAAAAACTTAGCAAAACTATGATGACTTTGTGGGAGGCTGCAAAGAAACACAGAGGCAGCAAAATGCTGTAGTAGAATAGAGATTTGCTCCACTGTTTTGTCTTCAAGAAGCCCCCCCCCCCCCCCCCCCAGTAATTCCTGACTCCAGAAATTACTCATAGGAAGTTCCTGAGGACACAAGCTGCACTGAGGTAGAAAAGAAGCAAAATTTTGGACTCATTCAACACTGGACATTTTTAACACACAGGCTTTCTTTAAGGGATCTGAGTATGAGGACAGCTTGGTTGAGCTTTGTTGTCGGGGGGAGCCCACAGCCTGTGTGTTAAAAATGTCCAGTGTTGAAGGGGTCTAAAATACTCATCTTATGTGGTAAGCTCTGTGAGTTGTACAAGAAGAGGATTCAGCTCTTCCTTCCATGGAGTCCTTTGAGTTCAGTGGACCAGACTAATTTGCTGAACATTATGCAGTTCAGCTTCTGCTTGGAGTTCAAACTGTTTATTGCCTGCAGAAAAGTCTGGTCTGGAGTTCTGCACAGTTCTTACTTCCTGGGACAGAAGTGAGCCGGCAGAGAACAAAGCCTGTCTGTAAGCAGAAAGACTGTAGTGACCTGCAGGCTGAGTTGGACCCATTTTTTCCAGGAATTATATTTCAGGGAGGGAATCATTCCTTTAAAGCTGGAAGCGCTGAATGATTGGAAGAATTCAGAAAGGCTGGACTAGAAACAACCTTTGATTTCCAAATATTGTCTGAATTTTGATTCTTTGCATCACATACCCTGCTGGAAATTAGTGGACCACCACCACTTCCAACAGGTCAGTGCTTGCTTACATAAAAATGGCTAAACATCTGACTAAACATGTTTACAAATCAAATCAGCCTGTTGTAGCTTTTTGCCTCTTAACAGGGAAACTCAACACTTGAGGCATCACTTTCCAAGGAGCTTTTTCCAGTGTGAAAACAGAGCTACAGCACTGGGATCAAACCCACTGAACCCAATAATCGTGTCTGAGAGCCATGTGCATTTGTTTTAAGTAGAAGTTTAAATTCCAAGTCATCCATGCCATGGTGGCTTTGAGTTGTCTGTAATTAACCTGATAATTCTGGCTCTTGGGGCAAGTGTAGAATCCAATTACTTGTTGCAGGTATGTGGCCTCATCCAAATGTGATTAACCGGCTTTGCTAATGTATCTGCTAGGGAGCTAGTTTAAACCAATGGTAATTAATAATATTATTTCACTGTGACAATATTAGTGATAATTCTAAGATGCAAAGAGGGAAAAGTGCTTTGGAATGACTAAGGTGCCTGTACAGCTTCTCTTAAGGAGTAAAGAGCAGTCAAGAAAAATCTTGGAAGGTGGTTTACCAAGGCTCACCTGATGCATTACTCAGGGTGAGGTCTCTGCCATGTCAGAGAGCTCTGGTCTGGCAGCATGGGTCATCTTCCTGCTGCTGTATTACACAGTGTCACAAATAGAAGCTTGTAAGAACTTTATACAGGTGAAGCCACACTATAAATAGATGAGTGCAACTGAGATGTGCATGTGGGTAGCAAAGAACCAAAGATCTACAAGGCAAGTGAATTTTCAGATGAGTCCAGGCCTTGAGTGAAACTTTTCACAACTAAACAAAGGGAAAACAACAACAGAACTTGTAATTGTTGGCTGACAATTTAATTTTGTTAGGACATCTAGTGAGGAAGCTTGTCGTGGGATCAAATGTGGTCTCTACCATTTCCAAGGATTTGGGATTCTGCAAAACAAAGTTATAATCTGGGATCTGGGACAGGGAGATTTTTGTTTGGGCTGAGCTCAGAAATCACATGCACTTTCTGCAGGGATCCTTGCAGCAGTAACAACCAGTGCTTATGAAACACTGCCAGCTTTCCTATTGTGTAGGAACTGGTTTAGGGAAAATGGTCCTTTTCTCTCTGTTGCTGGAGTGTAGAGCTGTGCTGCTTTACTCCAGTGAGCAGAATAGGAGTGCAGGCTGAAAATGCTATACTGTTTTATCTGTTGTTATCTCTGCACTGTTCATTAAGGACTATATCTTATTATGTCTTTCCAGTGTACACTCCCTGCTTTGATCAGAAACCTTTGCTGTCCCTGGGGAGCCTTAGTGGTCACTTGTAAAGACAAAGGAGAAAAGACCTGTCATCCCTCTAAACTGTCTTCTGTAGTCATGGGCTTCTGCAAGGCTTGTGGTCACTCTAGAGCACAATGCTTCTGCAGGAAAGCACAAAATGTATAGAAATCACAGAACAAGGACACACTTTCTAGAAGACTCCTGCTCCTAACATGCTCCATGGGTAACAGAACATGGAAGGGATATCTGGCTAAAACTGCCTGCCCTCTAGTAGAAGACCAGACTTACATGCCAGAAGGGAGCCTCCTGTCATAGAATAAGGGGACCTGCAAGGAACAACTTTGTTCCCAGCTTGGGCAAGTCACCTAGCAGATACAGTAGCAGTCTTGCAGTTGTGTGTAAAAAAATGCTCCAGCTGGAAGTGAGCAGCATGGGGGCAATGTTCTTATGGAATGTTTCCCTCAGCCAGAGGCAGTAAGTGTTTTTACCCCATCTCAAGCTGCCTTTTCATATCAGAATCAACTCAAAACCTCTCCTTTACCTCCAGTTTGTAGCAAGAGATATGAAAACTACAGTTCATTCAGATTTGCTGTGGACAGTGTTTGTTTTGGTTCCTTCTGCTCGTTTTACATGTTATAAATAGCCAGGAGAAAGCATTACCAAGCATTTCCTACATGGTCTGCTAGAGCTGTAGCCTTCTGGGACAGAGACCCTCTATGTATATGCACGAACCATAGGACCTGCTTTCTCTTCTGCAGCCAGCATATTTTCTCCTTGGGATTGCTTCACAGGAAATTGGACCTGTTTAACACTTGTTTTTCTTAGAAATAAGTAGACTGGAAGTAAGATAGTTGGAGAGAACCCTGTGTTTCTTTTCTGCAGGGGGACCGTTACACGTCTTGGTTTCCCATCTGACTTCAGTGGGCCTCATCTGTTTTTTTTTGAAGCAAACTTCTGTGAACATTAGTGATATGCTGTGGGATAGGTGGAGGCATTGATTACTCCTCTGAAACATAGTTTCAGGGCCAGAAGTTTAGGGTTCATTTTCACATGCATGTGTATTCGCCCCACCTTCCATCAACAAGCACAAAATGTATTACCTCAAACCTATTTACAACTGAATGAATACGCTGGCATATAATAGTTTTTCTATGGTTTTCTTCCTTCCAGAGAATTACTTTGCCCAGTTTCTTTGAGTGCTGCCTCATCCACATCTGTGGTACCTCTGTCATTGATTTTTGACTTGGTCAATGGAGTGCAGTGACCATTAGGAAGGTTTGTCCAGCCAGCAAACTTCTATTCCTACCCAGGCTATATAATGCTTTCAAGGGATGTTCATTCAATTATGTCTTTCATTGTGGGTCAGAGTCAAGAGGTTCCAAGCTTGGGGCAAAGCTGGAAAGCAGGAGTTAAGACCTGGCTCTCTGGCAATAATCCTTTCCATGAACTCTTACTACACAGGAGTCCAGCGCATAGCAAGCCTGGATGACCAAGACTAGAGCACTGCCTCATGGCCATGCAACACCTCATAATGATAGCTTTATGTTGCTGACCACTGCAAGAGCCATAAAATAAGGGGGAATGGCTCAAGGGTAGGGAAATATGCCTGGATCCTGTAAGTCTACAAATGTGGGATTTACTTGAGTTAGATGTTTGGGATGATCAACCAGTGCTGGCTGTACAGACACCACCACTTTCTTCCAGAGGCCCTGTGCCCACACAGCTCTGTAGCTGGTCTGGTCATACAGCCATGAGAAGAGCTCTTCTTCGGGCTGAATCTGACTTGAACCATGTGACACAGTTATAATAATCTGTTGTGCAGAAGCAGAAATAAAATTGATGAAGCAGAACACCAATGAGCTGAACACAGGTCACCCAGTAGAACTTAGTAACATGCCTTAGTCTTAATATTATGACCTTATTAAAAATGCAAAGTGCATGGAATTAGTCTAATGTCTCAGCCTTACTTACTTACTACTCAGCCTTACTATAATCACTGACTGATTATAGTGTCCTGACCTTACCTACTTTTGCTCTGAAAACTTGGTATCGAAGCTGTAAGGCTTAACAGTGTCACAACTTCACATACTACCCAGACGTGCTCAGGCAGGAGTCCTGCCCCATCTTGAGGTCCAAAATGTATAGCCCACACCTCTCAGTCAGAGTATACTCTGCTTCTCTCACTTTTATGTCATGCAGTGGAGTTGACTAGAACTGACCTTTTGCAGAATCCAGAGGGAGGTACTGGAAGGAATCTCTATAGTGAGACAGGAAAGGCTTGTGCGTAACACTGAGCTTTAACTTCCCCGTTCAGTGCAGGAAGAAAGTAGCTGTTAAAAATTATTCCCCTTCTTCAGATAGTAATGCTTGGATATCTGCATTGCTACATGCTTGCTTTGTGTTTGTCTTGTGGCTGTTAAAATGCATCCGTGTTTGCATTAATGATTGTGTGCAAGTGTGAGAGGGAAGTGGAAAGGACTAAGTAGGCCACCTATCAACAGTTAGCTCATCTAAGCCAAAATGCAAATCAGAAAAAATTACTGAAGACAAAATGGGAGCATTCAAGCCTTACTATGGTATGGTGGGACCTTTCCTTGCCCTTTCTAATACAAAGCAAAATCCTAGTGAAGTGTGTGTGTGCTTTTGGGGGGACTTTCTTTAGCAGGTTGAGCTGCAACCTTATCTATCATTGTTTGGAAAAGTGTTGAGAGCAATGTACCTGCTACTGTTACACCTCATCTCTGTGCAATAATAGGGATTTTAGTTTTATAGTTCTGTGATTGCTTCTATGAGACAAGGTGACTTTGGAATCTTCAGCAAAATAATGTGTAGAAATTTATAATGGTGCATGGAGTTCCCTTCTGAGCTTCAGCCCCACTGTCTAAGCTATTCTGGTGCCAAGAAGCCTAGACACAGTGAAGCTGTGATCTCAGGGTCAAACTTCTAATGATGGCTGGGACAGAAACAAAATGTTGGGTCTCCAGCATGCTGGCGTGTGCCCAGTCTTCCTCAGTTTTACAACCTCACACAGAAAAGTGCTGAATCTATCTATGCTGAGTTGTAAATATATATGAAACCTCCAGTATAAGGTTGGGCATTGGTTTAATCTCGGCCTCATATAGATGTCCAAAGAAAGAAGAACCCCACACACTGGGATTCATGCTTTATGAATAAAAGCAAAGCAAAATAGGCTCAGGATGTTACAAGATTATGATACAAGATAATTCTTTTTAGTAGTCTAGATGCATGTAAATGCTTTTGAGCAAAATAGTTTAGATTTTTCTCAGCAGCAGCTGAGACACAGGTAAGGTACTTTTTTCTTGTACACTGCACTTTTTGAAAGTCATATGTCAGTTTTGGTGAAAAGAGAAAGTAATTGAAAAGTAGCTTAAAAATTCAGCTAAAAATTCACAAGGAATTGCTCTATACCCAAGATAACTTACAATTCCATGTTTCTCCTTGTCAGCAAAACAACACACGAATGTAAATGGTTGCCTGTAATTCACTTTGCCAGATTTCCTTTCCTCTAAAATCTATTCTGCTTCCCCCATGGTATTTCATGTGGTTTTTCGTAAGGAGGTTGGGACTGTTATGCTGCAGGGGAGCACGAGTCTTCAGTACTGCTGGTACCCCTTTACAATGCAGTCTCCCTCTGCCTGGAAGAGATTTCCTGTTGTGTGAACCTTATGGTTCATGATCCACTCAGCTTCACTCTCTTTAGAGACAAAGAGTTGGAAAATATCCTGCCCCGCTGGAGCCACTGGAGTTCTGCTGCTCATTTTCCAAACTTGTTTGAAATAAACATGAGAAACATGGCCGAAAAATCCCATACTCTGAGAAAAGTTCAGCATGATAATGTGAAAAGTCCTGCCAGATCAAGACAACTTTATACATTCAAAAGTGCATTCAAAAATTTCAGTTCACATAATGTAATAGCAACTGCTAAAGACCATGCTTATGGGATGAGATGAAGTGAGCAGTGCTAGTGTCAGCTTATACTTTGATCTGGACCCTTCCTAGACCAGATTTCTTTTATAAGATCAAAAGATTTTAGTAATTCCAGGGCAGGACAAAATTTGCAACACCGAAATACAAAGCATGATACTTCTTCTTCGTCTCCATACTTACTGTATCACTATTAACAAACAGAAAAAAAGAGGAACAGAATCTCAATGATATTCTAGAAATCAAATTACAGATTTGAATACAAACCTGTAATTTGGGAGTGGTCAGCATGGGTTCAGCAAGGGGAAGTCATGCTTGACCAACTTGATAACCTTCCACAATGACATGACTGACTTGGTAGGCAAGGGGAGAACAGTCAGTATTTTCTACTTTGACCTCAGTAAGGTTTTTGACACTGTCTTCCATAACATCTTCATAAAGAAGCTGACGAGTTGTGGGCTGGATAAGCAAACCTCCTCCAGTCTGAGGTGGCTTGAAAACCAGCTGAATGGTCAGGCCCACATCAGCGGCACAAAGTCTAATTGCAGGCCAGTAACTAGTGGTGCACCCCAGGGGTCAACGCTGCACCCAACCCTGTTCATTTTCATATGATCACGATGTTGGGGCAGAGTGTGCCTTCAGCAAGTTTGCTGATCATACAAAACTGGGAGGAGTGGCTGATACACGAGGCGGTTGTGCTGCCATTCACATGGTCCCTGACAGATGGGAGAAACGGGCTGCCAGGGTCCTCATGAAGTCCAACAAGGAGAAGTATAAAGTCGGGCACCTGGGAAGGAACAAGGCCATGCACCGGCACATGCTGGGGGCCAACCAGGTGGAAAGCAGCTTGACAGAAGAGGACCTTGACAATTCTGGTGGACACCAAGTTGACCATGAGTTAGCAACGTGACCTTGCAACAAAGAAGGCTAATGGAGAGACTGTGGAGTCTCCTTCCTTGGAGATATTCAAAAGCTGCCTGGACATAGTGCTGGCCCACCTGCTCTAAGTGATCCTGCTTGAGCAAGGAGGTTGGACCAGATGACGTCCAGAAGTCCCTTTCAACCTCAACTGCTCTGTGATTCTATGAGTATAGTTATATTTTATGTTAGCATGTTAAAAAACTTATGGGCTGATAGCATTTGGATAATATATCTTGCTTGCATTTTACTGACAATGCAGAATTCTCTGAGCTAACTGATGCTGTAAAGTATGTATACACGTATTTCTGTTTTACAGCAGAATCTTTGTGCATAACGTGAAACCGGGACATGTCTCCTATTAGCTGTTAATTAGCAGACATACCACTGATAAAAATCCTTCTTAATGTCTGCTATAGACAGCTAAAAATAATCCCTTTTATGCCTTGGTGAAATGGCAGTATGATGCTTTTACTCTTGTTAATCTTCAGTTTCAGACAATTGAATGCATAGTGACTCAAGCCACGTGTCCTCTTTGCTATTTTAAGTCCAAGAATAGGTGTATTCACGCAACAATGGAACAGTGACTCATGCCTGAAACAACCCATTTAGGGTGTAATTCTTAAGTCCCCTTTTACCACTCAGTGACAGGGTAGTGTGGATGGACAGAATCACAATGCAAAGAAAAATCGGATCTTTATCAGCCAAAGCTGGGGGAGTAAAATGGAGTAATTTTTTTCAGTAATTCATGTAGTCCATGAATAAACAGATCGTTTACACAAGTTTAAATATGGTTGCAGGGGGGTAGGACACACCTTTCCAAGACAGCACAGGTAAGCCAAAGCCATGTTTTTGGAGGACTGTTAGTAAACTGAGCAGCTGTGCACAAGAAGTAAGGTGCCTGTGATTCTCCCTCAGCCTCAACCCACAGTAATCTTTAACCTGGAGCAATATCATAAAAGACTCCAAGCAGGCATGCTCCTTATTATGTAAACATAAAGCGCTTAGTGAAGGCTTGGCTCCAGGGAAATTTATTCAGAGCAGAGCAGCTTGGAGGAGAAGATATAAGCATGCAGATCTGTAACAAGTGCAAACCATTTGCTTTCCGTCTGTATTCAGCAAGCAGCTGCAGATTCGTTGTGGCACAAAAAAATGCTCTATTTATACCCGCCAACAATGCTAGCAAATTCTGGAATTTGCTGGAGCATTCTAGCAGTATGAAAACAAAATTGTTTTTTTCAGTGACAGAAGGAAGATGTGAAAATAGGAGCTTTCACTGACTCATCACAATCAGAGGGGTTATTACAAAACTAAATTGTTCTTCCAAACTACTATTTCCACACAAACAACTTATTTGCAAGTGTGAAGACGAGTGTCTTAGCAAAAATAAACCTTTCTATTATTAAAAAGTTGCCTTATTCCTTTACTGTAGATTTCATTTTAACAAAATGGTTATGAATAGATTTTTCTACCTCTTGATCTCATTTTGAAAAACTACTATTATATTAGCTTTTTCTTATATGTGCTTTTCAAAGATAGCTTGTATTTTACATTAGTACCAAACAGCTGTAATCAAGGACCTGTTCTGTTGCCTTCACATTTTTTGATTTTACGTTCAGTGAACATTACTGTTTGGGGTGGGTAACATTTTGGATCATTCCTCCTGTGATATTATACACCAAATTCACATACTCTTAACACTTCCAGGGAATGGGAAGTCCCTGCTTATACAGATGCATAAAGCAGAGCTGTGCGTCAGGCTAGCAGTCCGGGTTTAAAGCTGCTCTCTGTTCCTAGTGACACCTCTTCCCTGTTCCTCCATTTTTCTTAACTCTGCCCTTCTTCTGTGTAACCCACTTCTGTCCTCCTTTGTGAGCAGATGCAGCCCCTTATGTATATCTTGAAATGTTTGGGAGGAATGACCACTTTGGCAACAATACTTCTTTGTGTCCATAAAATTTTTCCTTTTAGGAATGTGTTCAAAGAACTGCATGCTTTTAGTGGTGGTTCTCTGGCCCTGTGGGTAGAGCTTGGGGCTGTGCTGCAGATCCCCCTCTCTGAGCTGCTACCGATTTCTTTGCTCCTAGAGGGAAACTCATCTGAGCCTAGGGAAGACAAGACCCTCTCAGCAGACAGGCAGAGGGGAGCTGCAGAAGGTTAATTGCACTCCTTGCCCATGGCCTTTTTTTTTTCCTTATGAATGAGAGATGCCAAGCATCGTAAGGGTATGGTTTTTGATGAAGTTACCATGATATTTTGCATCTGATTCCACAATAAAGGAATTTTTCAGTTAGGAACATACAGAAATGAGGGGGATTCTTCAGCTGTAGCCTATGAACAAGACTTCAGTGAGTTTAAGTATATGAGAAGAGTCTGAGTTATTCCACTACTGAGCCAAGTGGGGACAAAAACTTGGTACGAGGTAAAAAGAGCCATTTTTAAGGTTAGGTTTCATGAATCAAATCATGGGTTTATTTGTAAACCAGCTTGAAGCTTGTTTTCTAGCTAAAGAAGTAGCAACATAAATCAGGGGAGAATATTCCTCCTCCAGCCCCGCCCAACAGTTCATTTGCACTTCAGAGCAATGATTTGGACTTAGATATTATGTCCTAACTAACTTCTTCATGATGCAGACCGTGTCTGAATATACCGTATGCTTTGCCATGTTGAGGGCTGGCTGTTCATTCTCATGGTTTCTCCTGAGTAATTTTATCTGTCACAGCACTTCCACTTCCCATTCCATACCTATGTATTTACCTCAAAGATTTTTGATGGAAGGCCCTCATGAGCAGTTTAAAATCCAGATGGATTATATCTGTTCAGCTTACTTAACCTGTTTCTATTATGTGTCATGAGCTTCCTCCATGGAATTAGTACTGGCTTTTGTTTCAGGCCATTTTGCACTAAATCATGTTATTTTATCCTAATTGGTTGTATAACACATGATCTTCAACAACCTGAAAGCAGATAACTCACACTTTTTCTTTAGAAAGGAAAAAAAGGAAAGTTTTCTGGGAGTATGAAAATATTTCCAGCAATGTTTTTTTGATTAATTGATATATTTAATCAATTTCATGACTTCTGGAGGTGTACAGGAGCAGTACAAATTAAAAGCTCTTTTGAAAGCATTTTGTTCTGAGATTCTCTTACAAAAGTAGAATGTTAAGAAATTAATATTGATTTACAAATAATCTTGAGGTCTGTTCCTGGCAACTGCTATATTTAGGCATCCAGAAATGGGTGGAGAACCAAAGTTTAAAGAGAAGTGTGAGTTCTGGGTAACCCACTAGCAAAGTTAAAATATTTGATGCTTTTGTGCAGAAGCATTACGTAGAAACCCTTACTCAGCCCTAGATATTGGAGATGAGGATGTTATGGCTATGAAAACAGCATCTCTCTGGGAGTCTTTCTGACTTCTCTGGAAGATAACTATATAGACACAAACTATGGAACTCCTTGTCGTTGATCACCATGTTGGCCAAATGTGTAAATGAGTTAAAAACCAAATAGGCTGCATTAGTGGATCTACTAAGCAAAAAGGGATAGGTTTTAGGGTTAGGGTATTTCTTAGCTCATAAACCAATCATAGATGGAACTTCAGAGTGGATAGTGAGGGAAGTATCAGTCTATGGCAGTTTTTAATGTTACCCAAAGCGTCTGCTACTGGATGCTGGAAAAAAGATACTAGATGGATCATTGTCTGTCCAGTGAATCATGTGTTGTTTTATTTGATACAACTGATAATTAATTATTTGCAGGGAACGAAGTAGGAAAGGAAAGGAAAAAAACTCCTTTACTGCTTTTAAATACTGAAGAATTGGCCCAAGCTTACAAAAAATCTTTTGAATGAACATTTCTTTTATGTGCCACTGCGATGTTTTCTAAAGTAAGTTCTTGCATTACTGAACTGAATGTTGTGGTTTACATTTTATTTACAGGACACTGCATTACAAGCAAAGGCTTGCTGAGCATAGATAATGCTGGGACAAATCTTCTAATACTGCCAAGGGCAGGTTTCACAGTAAAGAAGACAAATCTAATGGAAAGAAAATTAAGAACCCAATTTTGGAAAGAAATCTTATAGTTTGAGATCTGCAGAAGCTTCCCTATTCAAGTTTAGGCTCTTTTTTTAAGTACCCTGAAGTTTAAGGCACACCAGATTTTGAAGAGGAAACTCAGAAATATTTCTTGCATTTTAGTCAGTTCTCTCAAGAATATGTTGCAAGCCACAAACTTTATTCCGGTTTAAGTGATCTTCAATGACAAGATGAACTCTATGCCCTATGAGGGACACAAATCTTGACAAAAATCAGATGTTCCCACTGATTAATATGTGACAGTCAGTTCTGATTATTGTTCAATTCAAATATTCCTAAAGAGGATCTGTCTGGACCGGGAGTATACATGTGTGTGTGTAAGGCAGCCAGTGTGAAAGATTCCTGCTTCAGGAAACAGGCTGAAGAAACGCAGCTTCTAACCCATAAGATACTGCTTCAAACTTGAGAACTTAATTGCACTGGAAAACTCACACTAATTTTCTGTTCAGCACCAGATGTCAGTCCAACTTTAGGTAGCTGGCTCACAGTCAAGATCTCGACAGTTTGTACAGGACATCACACACCCCACCAAATGTACACTTGCATGATAACCACTTGGCAAAGTGCTGAGGGGTGAAGAATTGCTGTTTACTGTCCTCCCGCATCCCATGTCTGAGCAGCTCAAAGCTTTGTAGTGCATACTTCCATTCCTCTGCTCTGTTTCCACAGAGGGACACTCGGGCGTAACTGTTAATTGCTCCCTTCTGCCAGAGGGACTCTGATGCTGGCTAACTCACCAAAGAGCCAATACCACCTCTCCCCACCTGGGCCTGCTCTGTAGGATTGGCTGGAGAAGAGAGGATTTCACAGGTTTTCTTTTTTCCCCCATATGTTTTAATTCTCAATATTTTTGAGAAAATGTTTCAACACTTCAGAGACTGAGCTCTACAATTTGCTTAAAAGCAAATGATGGAAGAAATTTTGAAGCTTTAGTCCTTAATCATTCCCAGCTGCAGCTTTACTATCAGTTAAAAATATACCATGTTTGCACTTTCTTCATGTCCGATAGAATCAACAGAGTCACCAAAAAGTTTGGGTTGGGAGGGACCTTTAAAGGTCATCTAGCCCACCCGCTCTGCAAATAAGCAGGGACATTTTCAACTAGATGAGGTTGCTTAGAGCCACATCTAACCTGACCTTGAATGTTTCCAGGGATTGGCCATCTACCACCTCTCTGGGCAACCTGATCCAGTGTTTCACCACTCTCATCATAAAAAACTTCTTCCTTATATCTCATCTAACTTTACCCCATTTTATTTTAAAACCATTACCCCTTCTTCTATCGTAACAGGCCCTACTAAAAAGTCTGTCTCCATCTTCCTCATAAACCCTCTTTAAGTATTAAAAGGCTGCAGTAAGGTCTAAGACCTCCCAGAGCCTTTTCCAGGCTGAACACCACCAACTGTCTCAGCCTTTCTTCATAGGAAAGGTGTTCCATCCCTCTGATCATTTTTGTGGCCCTACAAGCTCCCCATGAAACTCCTCATTCTGTAAAGCTAGATGAGTTTCTGTTCGTTATATCTAATACAAGGCTAAGTGCCAGGTCCTACACTTGGGTAATAATAACCTCATGCAACATTATAGGCTGGGAGAAAAGTGGCTGGAAAGCTGCCTTGTGGAAAAAGACCCCGGGGGTGCTGGCTGGCAGCTGGCTGAATATGAGCTGGCAGTGTCATCAGGTGGCCAAGACCAACAGCATGCTGGCTTGTATCAGAAACAGTGTGGCCAGCAGGGCTAGGAAGTGATCGACCCCCCTGTACTTGGCACTGGTGGGTCCGCACCCTGGATACTGTGTTCAGTTTTGCGCCCCTTACTACAAGAAATATATTGAAGTGCTGGAGCACACCTGAAGAAGGGCAATGAAGCTGGTGAAGGGTCTGGAGCACAAGTCTCATGAGGAGCAGCTGAGGGAACTGGGGTTGTTTAGCCTGCAGAAAAGAAGACTGAGGGGATACCTTACCCTAGAACCACCTGAAAGGAGGTTGTAGTAAGGTGGGTGTTGGTCACTTCTCCCAAGTAACTTTCTTTCTAATGGTGGCCTATACAGGTAATAATTTAGGGCTATTTGGCACATGTTCTATCAACTGGCCATGGCATTTTCTGACATCAGTGCAATTCAGAATATACCAAAAGCAGAATGCAGTCCTCACAGTCTAGGAGGAAACTATCAGTGAACTGCTACTCTACTTAGACACACACAAGTCTATGGGGCCAGATGGGATCCACCCGAGGGTACTGCGGGAGCTGGTGGAGGAGCTCACCAAGCCACTTCCCATAATTTATCAACAGTCCTGGCTAACTGGGGAGGTCCCAGAAGACTGGATGTTAACCAATGTGATGCCCATCTACAAGAAAGGCAGGAAGGAAGATCCCAGAAACTACAAACCTGTCATCTTGACCATGGTGCCAGGGAAGGTTATGGAGCATGAGTGTCATCACGTGGCACATACAGAACAGCTGAGGGATCAGGCCCAGCCAGCATGGGTTTGTGGAAGGCAGGTCCTATTTGACCAACCTGATTTCCTTCTACGACCAGGTGATCTACCTAGTGGATGAGGGAAAGGCTGTGGATGCTGTCTACCTGGACTTTAGTAAAGCCTTTGACACTGTCTCCCACAGCATTCTCCTGGAGAAACTGGCTGCTCATGGCTTTCACGGGTCTGCTCTTTGCCGGGTAAAAAGCTGGGTGGATGGCTGAGCCCAGGTGGTAAGTAAATGGCGGTGCATCCAGCTGGTGACAGGTGACAAGTGGTGTGCCCCAGGGCTCAGTATTGGGGTCAGTCCTGTTCAGTATCTTTATTGACGGTCTGGACCAGGGGATTGAGTGCACCCACAGTAAGTTTTCAGAGAACACCAAGCTGGACAGAGTGTTGATCTGCTTGAGGGCAGGCAGGGTCTGCAGAGGGATCTGGACGGGCTGGATTGATGGGCTGAGGCCAATTGTATGAGGTTCAACAAGGAGAAGTGCCAGGTCCTGCACTTGGGTCACAACAGCCCCAAGGAAGGCTACAGGCTTGGGAAGAGTGGCTGGAAAGCTCCATGGTGGAAAAGGACCTGGGGGTGTTGGTCAACACCCCCAAGTAGCCAAGAAGGCCAATAGCATCCTGGCTTGTATGTGAAAGAGTGTGGCCAGCAGGGCAAGGGCAGTGATTGTCCCCCTGTACTGGGCATTGGTGAGGCTGCACCTCAAATCCTGTGTTTAGTTTTGAGCCCCTCACTTCAAGAGGGATGTAGAGGTGCTGGAGTGTGTCCAGAGAAGGGCAATGAAGCTGGTGAAGGGTCTGGAGCACAAGTGTTATGAGGAGTGGCTGAGGGAACTGGGGTTGTTTAGTCTGGAGAGAAGAAGACTCAGGGGGGACCTTATTGCTCTCTGCAGCTACCTGAAAGGGGATCATAGACAGGTGGGGTCGGTCTCTTCTCCTAGATAACAAGCAACAGCACAAGAGGAAATGGCTTCAAGTTATGCTTGGGGATGTTTAGATTGGATATTATGAAAAATTTCTTCACTGAAAGATGTTGAAGCATTGGAAGAGGCTGCCCAGGGAGGTGGTGGATTCACCATTCCTGGAGGTGTTTAAGAAATGTGTAGATGTGGTGATTAGCATCATGTTTTAGTGTTGGACTTGGCAGTCCTGGGTTGGACTTGATGATCTCAAAGGTCTTTTCCAAACAAAGTGATTCTATGATTCTAATGGTCAGTGTTGGGGGGGACTTCTAGAGATCATCCAGTGCAACCCTCTGCTAAAGCAGCTTCACCTAGAAAGAGTTGCACAGCCACGGCCAGGTGGGTTTCGAATGTCTCCAGAGAAGGCGACTCCACATCCTCTCTGGGCAGCCTGTTCCAGCCCTCTGCCACCCTCAAGGTAAAGAAGTTCTTCCTCGTGTTCAGGAGGAAATTCTTGTGTCTCAGTTTGTGCCCGTTGCCCCTTGTCCTGTCACTGGTCACCACTGAAAAGAGCCTGGCCCTGTCCTCTTGACACTCAGCCTTAAGATATTTGTAGACATTGATAAGATGCTCCCTCAGTCTTCCCTTCTCCAGGCTAAACAGGCCCAGATCTCTCAGCCTTTCCTCATTAGGGAGATGCTCCAGTCCCCTCATCATCTTCACAGCGCTCTGCTGGACCCTCTCCAGTAGTTCCCTGTCTCTCTTGAACTGGGGAGCCCAGCACTGGACACAGCACTCCCGATGTGGCCTCACCAGGGCAGAGCAGATGGGGAAGATCACCTCCCTCTGCCTGCTGGCCACGGTCCTCCTAATGCACCCCAAGATCCCACTGGTCTTCTTGGCCACACGGGCACGCTGCTGCCTCATGGGCAACTTGCTGTCCACCAGCACTTCCAGGTCCTTCTCCACAGAGGTGCCTTCCAGCAGGCCAGCCCCCAGCCTGTACTGGTGTGTGGGGCTGTCCCTCCCCAGGTACAGGACCCTACGCTCGCCTTTATAGAATAGCATGAGGTCCCTCTCCACGCAGCTCTCTGTCCTGTCCAGGTCTCGCTGAATGGCAGCGCAGCTTTCTGGTGTGTCAGCCACTGCTCCCAGTTTGTATCATCAGCAAACTTGCTGAGGGTACACTCGGTCCCTTCATCCAGGTCACTGGTGAAGGAGTTGATTACAGACTTCCAATTGGTAAAGCTATTTAATGTAAGGAAATGAGGGCTGGGGAAGTTAGACCTGCAATTGTCTCTTTGTACTTTTTTGAAAGAAAGAAATTTATGTCAGACAAAACTGGCTCAATTCCATCTCATTCAGATAAAGTTCTTTTTCCTCTCTTGCCCTCAAAAGTTGCAAAAAAAAAAAAATAAAAAATTACTCTTTAATTTCTCAGAAAATGGTATTGTTTGCGACCTGTGTTCTGCTTTAATGTATGATCTGTCTATTTTCTCCATTAGTACTGTTTGCTATGTTGATCATCCAGTACATGCACCCTAAAAAGGTTAATCAGCCCTTTTTCAAAGGGTCTGCCTGATATGAGTATCCACTAGAGATTTTAAGTTAGACTTAGAAAGACAGAGGGGAAAAAGCTCTTCCCCTGCTCAGACAAACAGTCTTGGCCCTGCCAGTCTCCTGGAAGTCGAGCATTTGTGACCAACTCTTCTTTGGCTCTTCTGTGGTTTTCCTGACAGATGAATGGCTGCCGTTTTTAGAAAGAGATCAGCTTGGTGTTTCTTGAGATGGAGTCAAGAACCAACACTCTGCTTTTGCATCCAGGTAGCTTCCCTGAAAACTGAAAGCCTCGCAGCAGTGCCTTTCAAGGCTAGGCCACAAATTTCATCATTGGAGAAGACTAAGCCTCAGCTGCATAGGGAAATGAATGTTCATTCTTTGCATGTATTTCAACCATTTGAATGAAATGTCAATTTGAAAACCATTATATGTCTAATACACAGGGCCTGTATTTGGATAACAAGAAAAAATCAGGCTTGAAGTAGTTATCTCAGTTTCTGAGGACAGAAGGCAACAGACCTATGTTTTGTGCCGTGCTTTTTAGAACATGAGTTTTCAAATGATACCACTTTCAAAAGCATCTCAAGGCCTGATAAGAACATCTTGTGGCCTTTCTCTTGTCTGTTTGAACAATGAGAACAGTGCCAGGAAATGCAATATACATCATGACTCCTTTTCTTTCTTCAGCCATTCTCCTACTACACCTCTGTGAATCCATGAGATTAGTGGTAGAGAGAACGAATATCACATAGCTTTCACCTTCCAGGTGTTCTTAAGCTGTCATGGACCATCTATTGCTTGGGCAACTGGAGTGATAGCTCTTGTGGCTTCAGCCTCACCCAGAACTAAGCAAAGTGTCCTCAGTAGAAGGAGGCAAGAGCCCTTCCACTTTTTTTAGGAGTTTCTTTTTCATTTTGGGGAAGCCTAGGTAAGCACCTTGGCCAAGGTCCTGCGCTCATTTGCTATGGAAAATTTTCTCTTAGAATCATAGAATCATTCAGGTTGGAAAAGACCTTTAAGATGATCAAGTCCAACCATAAACATAACACTACCAAGTCCACCACTAAACCAGATTCCTCAGTGCCACATCTACACATCTCTTTTTCTTGTTTTGCATGCACTGAGATCATGTTTAGACTCCTAAAGCTCTCCTGTGTTACTGTAGTATTAAAGTGTCCCTTCTGCTGTATTTGCAGGACTTTTGTGTGTCTCAGTGGTGGTGGGGTATACATTGCACCTCCTCTTGCCATTGTGTACTGTTCTAAGGACAATGAGTTTAATCTGTATGTCCTAAAGAAAGGCTCTTGGCACAGCTCCCCAGCTAAACTGTGGTGGGATATAAGCACTGGCTTGTTAATGTCTTGCTTCTCTTCCCCCAGAGCAGTGTGTTTGCATGCTGGTTAGCAATAAGCAGCTTCTTGTAGAAATAGGACCAGTAAGCTACCAGATCCTTCTTGTTTCCCAAATCACCAGCAAGTGGATGGACCTCTGGAGTGCTTGATGGAGGCACAGGAAACTTTTCTGCATTCAGATATTTCCCCTATAACTCGTCATTTTGGGGACATGGATAGATTTGCAGAAACTGGTGGCACACTTCACTCCCTGTGATGCACAGGATCAGAGTAAGTACTGTCAGTCCTGGCTCTCACCTACACAGAAGGGCAATCAGGTCAGTTCACTTCCACCAATAAATCTGCTGGCTGAACACCAATCGTTTATGTCAGGTGAGAAAATCAAAGCAGCCAAAATGAGATGAGAGATGGCAGACACAAAAAGTCTTGGTCAGAAAGAATGCTTTCAAAGCAATTGCTTTTATGTTAAATTGTTTCTGGTTAGGGAAGTACTTTACTTGTTCATGGTATTAAAAGGCAAAACAAACCACTGCACAGGACGTACACTTAGGTATTTTTTAATAGAGCATGATGATGTAGGACAGATGTTAAAGATTTTTATCTAAATGCTGCATTTAATTATATATAGCTTTCTAGCTACTGTTTCCATGGGAAAAGAAGAGATTTCCAGTTGAAGTCAATATAATATGACTTAGTACTTCATCAATTAGGTTTTCCAAATCAAGCAGGACATGACTTCTGCAGACCAGTTCTGTGACATTTGTAGCAATTTATTTATTTCTGAATGTCAGCTTGGCTTAGTAAGGATGCTGTGAAAGCCTGATTTTCCCGTTAAAACCCGTCTATACCTCAGTGGAATGCTGGAACTGAAGAAAGCAGGTGGACTGTTCCACTGAGCATGCTTTCTTTTTATCTTCAAAGCTGTCTTGTGGCTGGATTTACCTGCCAAGGAGAAGTGTTTCTGAGTCTTGGTGACACTTGCAGGCTGGTCCTGTTGCACAGCTATAATGTGTCCGCTGTGATGACAAGTGTGTCAGCACTGGGACAGCTTTTTGAAAGTTTCTTTGAATGAAACAAGAAAATTCTAACCAACAAGGGACCTGGTGGAAACCTGGTTACAACAGGGGAAGATGAAGAAGCCCTTTATGGCCTGACTTGAATAATAGATCCACCAGCTGGAAGAGTAGCCATGGCTGTAACATACCTGTTACATGCAAGAAAAAATGAATGTGTCTGAATATAATCCAATTTCTCTCCAAGTGCCCACCCGGACTAGTAAAAAGCCTGCTGAGATTCACTGAACCAGTACTTACCCATGGCTTGCTTTTGTGGTACGGTGGGTTGATCCCAGCCAGTAGCTAAGCTCCCTCCCAGTCGCTCACTCACTCCAGCCTCCCAGTGGGGTGGAGGAGAGGATTGGGATGGAAAAAGTGGGGAAAAAATATTATGGGTCAAGGCAAAGGCAGTTTAATAAGTAAAGGAAAAAAATTCCCCACAACGAAAACAAAAGAAGGCAAATGGTCTAAAGCCAATTGCTCACCACCTCCCACCAGCAGACTGATGCCCAACCTATCTCAGAGTAATGGCTAAGTAGGAAAAAATCCTCTCCCCCAGTTTTATTACTGTGTATAATGTTATTTGCTATGGAATATGTCTTTGGTGAATTCAGGTCAACTGTCCCAGCTTTCCCCTCCTTGGGAGAGGGCAGGGTGAGACACGGAGATGAGCAAGCACCACCCAGCAATAGATAAAATATCGGTGCTTTTGTTATTAACAGTGTTTTTGTCACAGGTGTAAAGCACAGCACCATTTGGACTGCTATAAAGAAAATGAACTCCACCCCAACTGGACCCAGTACCTGGAGGAAGCAAACTATCCCTTACTGTTAGTTCAGAGCATGCAGCATGGACACTCCTGAGCTAATAGAGTTTGCTGGTTGGTGCAACATAGCTGGTGGGGTAGATCTGCAGTGTGGTAGAGCTCTAAGTCCACTGTGTGGATATTCAGAAAGAAACACACTGGTTTTCAGGTGTGCTGCCGTGGCAGTTTTATAGCCTTGCACAGTTTTCCTTTTGCTAGCTACTGTAAAAGAACAGTTCTTTAAGAGAGTGGAAATACATGCTTCCCTACTTGTCATCTCACTTTTCTCGAAAAGTTGCCACTTCACACGTATTTCTTATCTGGGAAGGGGAAAAAGAAAAAAAAAAAAAAGAAACAATATTCACCTGTTCATCCCATGTCCTGCCTTTGCCTCTTTTCTGGCTTCATCAGTAGTATGAGCTATCTTGTTGCAGGAGTGTCTGGCTTTGAACCCTTGGTTCAATGTTGTTCACCACTGTCCCCCACTGAATTCCTGTGACCACCATGGGAACACAGGGGAGGATACAAGGAAGCTGTGCTCCACCTCAGTTCTGGGCTGAAGTAGCCAAAGGGATATTCCATACCACAGAACATCGTGCTCAGTATATAAACTGGGGGAGCTGGCTGGGAGGTGCCAGTTGGGGACTGTCTGAGCATCAGCCGGCGGGTGGTGAGCAATTGTACTGTGCATCACTTGTCTCTCTTGCATTTTATTCCTATGTCTTTATCTCTCTTTTCATTGTTAATGTTGTTAATATTGTTGGTTGATTTTGTCGTTGTTGTTATTATTACATTTTACTTTATTTCAATTATTAAACTTCTCTTATGTTAACCTATTGGTTTTACCTGCTGGGGTTAAACCACGACACTGCCTCTCCTTTTTTGAGAGAAATTTCTCAATGAGAAATCAAAGCAGTAAGCTTGTCAGCCTCTGAAGTTTTGTGGTGGGTTTTTTGGTAGTTTTTGTTTTATTGTGTTTTGTTTTTTTTAAGGAGTCATCCATCTTGTCTAAGTTCATTCAGATCTGACAATATATAATATATGAGCAGCTCCTGGGCATGGGTTGAAGGTGTGAAGCTGCTCTTTTCCCATAGGTAAATAAACAAGGGGATTAGCTCTAGCTGAAGTGAGTTGCACAAGGAGAAGAAAACATTTACTGTTGTCACAATTTGAGAAGGAAGGTCTTTTTGCAGTCTCTTGTGTTCATTGTTTGTTACGGTGCACGGATTTCCATCTCTAGTAAATTAATGAGAGCAGCATTTTTTCATTTTTAGTGCCATTACAATATATGCTGCATCTTGAATCCCACCTTTGGAAGGTTGTGCTCTACCCCTAGTATCACATTCAGACTCAGACTTGACATGAGCAGGAGTTTCCACGTTTGCCTGTTCTGCCTCAACCTCTTTGCAAAATGATGAGCAGAGCCAAAGAGCTGTGAGACTTCAAAACCAGGATAGCTACTTTGGAAACTGCATTTCTAGAATGCAATATTCTTACAGAAATACCAGTGTACAGGAAAGCTGGAGATACATTCACATCACCACTGAGCACTTGCTTTGCAGCAACTATCAACACAGAGTGTACGTCTGTTTCTCTGTGCAAAAATAAAAATACTGTCAAGCTGTTGTTCATGTCAGTAGCGTAACATACACTTGAAAAGCACTTTGACTGCTATAGGAAAGGAAACATAATTAATATGCTAAGGAGCAATGGCTCTCAGTGCTGCATTTTCTTCTGTAATCTGTTAGATTAACAGCCCTTGCATCTTGGACAAAGCAAATAAGGTGTCTTTACCAAGGCAAGGAATAATCCTTGGGCTGAGGCTCCACAAATGGGCAATTTTTGAGCCAGATAGTCCTAGGGATCTTTGTCCCATGGACAGCTTCTGGAGGGGACAGGGAAATACACAGAGGTGAGAACGCCAGTTGCTATGGAAGGCACTTCACCTGAAACATGCAGACGCAAGGAGTCAAAACCCTCAAGTGCCAGCACTTCCACGATGCCCGAGGCAAAGTCACCGCTGGGGTTTGACCCCTCGGTGTTTGCATGTGCAAGGTGGGGCTGACGGGACAGGCCGGCTGGCTCCGCCCGCGCCGGGGCAGCAGCCGCCTGCGCTGCTTTGCCACCGGGCCACCAGAGGGAGGTAAAAGGCCACCGGCGTTTCAGCTGGGTCAGCCCGTACCTCCTGATCCCACGGCCGTAAACATCTACGCAGCCATCATAAAGCTCCTATTAAGTCAGAGTAACTGTTGTGGCAAAGAGCAGCATCCTTCTGCCGCCATCGCATGCCACCAATGAACGTTATCCTTTGAACTTTACCTCTGGCAAAGCTAATGCATGTAGTTCGGGGGGGTGGGCCGGAAATCAAACAAAATAACCCTCCATAAAACAAAATGCTTGTTGGGTGTTTTCAGAAGTTTACAACCGCGGTTCTGTGCCTTGCACACATCATTTATTTTATACCTGTTACTGCTGTGTTTCACAATGAGGTCCAAAGAAACGGCAGGTTTCTGCAAATACCTTCATTACATAGTGCTTTTGGAAATGGTTCTAATGAAGATCAGCCTGCTGGAGGTTTTTCTTAGAAGGTGTTGCAGGAAATTCATGTTTTGATAAGACTCCAGTGAACATTTCAAATTAATTCTCCACTCAAAATAATACTTCAAAAGCAAGAATCCAGGCTGCAATGAAAACACTTTGTGAGCTGCTGCTAAGAAAATGATTCAGACAAACTCTTGGTTAGATTTTTAGTTTGTAGGGATATTATTTATCTTCTTACTCTTTGTCTCTGTCTCTCCCTTTTTTATGTCATTCCTCATCCCAAAAATGTAATGAAAAATTAAAAGGTCTATTTACTCCTTGTGATAAAGTAACTGGAGTTGTTTGGAAAACTCAAGCTAATGTCATGATTTGAAATGTAAATTTCTGTTCTGGATCAGGATGAAAATAAATAGCAAAATTGTGACAAAGTGTATGTGTGCGTGTATAGATGTTGAACTACTTTGGCAGTTGTCATGGAAAATAGGACATTTCAGTAGTCCCAAATGTAAGTCTTACCGGCTGGATCAGCAGGGAGCTGCACTCCTGAGACCTTTCCCATGCTTGCCTCCCTTCTAATCTTGCTGTCCAACTATGGAATACATCCCATGATACCTCAATTTCTTCCTGGTTTTAAATGATTTTATCTTTGTTAGAGAGTAAGAAAGAAGGAGGCACAAAGTCTTGGAAGGATGATCTGGAGTTAGAAACTGTGAGGTGATTACCTGGTCAAACACCTTGTCAGATGGGATACTAAGGAAAAGAAGGAAGCCGTGATCGAGATGCGCAGACACACAAATGTGATAGAGAAATGTAATGGTGACAAAGATAAGAAACAAATCTGGTCAGTCACAGTAATTTATGGGCTATCAAGAAACTGTGGGGAAACTGGGGCTTTGCAATTGATAAGGATGGAAACCTGAGGGTGCAGGGTGCTGGAGGGGTTGGTGGGACTGCGTCAGCTGCTGAGGGAACGTACATGGGACAGAATTCAGGGAGGAAGAAGAGAGTGAGGGGCAGGCAAACAGAAAGGTGTGTAAAAGGATCAGGCTGTGTGTAAGCTGAGGCTGGTGAGTACATTGGTCTGGCTGAGCCTGGCACCTCATCATTTCAATCTGTCCAACCTTATTATTAAATCCTTCCTTAACTAACTGTACAGTCTCACCCTTTATCCCATGCGTGTGGATGCTGCAAGGACTAAGTGCCAGCTTCTGGGGGACTGGTGTGATGGGTTTGGTGCCAGCAACTGGAGTCAGACCAGGGGTGTGGGTGTCCCAGGCCTGTGGTATCAGCTGCCAAAGCAAGTGGGGTTTCAGTGCCAGGGACTGCGGCAGGGAGGGGTCTTGGCCAGCAGCCACTGGGGTTGGAATGGGATGTGTCACAAAAAACACCGGACTGATACTGGATTGAGCCGGGAAAAGCTCATAGAGCAATCATAAGAAAGGAGGAATGGTCCTTCTTAGAAGAGGCTGTAATATCTTGTCTTTTTTTGCCCCATGAGGATGAAGACTTAGAGGCAATGCTGATTTACTCATAAGCACTGAGGAGCAGGAAGAGGGGAGAATAGAGTTATATCAGATAAAGAACAGTATCAGCTGGGTTACAATTGTTGTACTTGGGCCAAGTATGTGTTTAGCTTGGAAGTTAGAAGAATCCCTTACTGGTAGAGAAATAAGATTGTGCGATAACTTTCTGAAGGAAATATTTTGGCCAGAACCCCCAAAGCTTCTGTTAAAATAGAGCTCAGAATGATCATTGAAAAAGTTTATATTGACATGGCTGCCTGAGCTCACAAGGGACCACTCCTTAGCACTTATATGTTTCTACGGAACAGTTGGTTCAGAATGTCCTATTAGAAAATGTGCTGAAAAAGGAAAAAAAGTCAAAGTCTTTCCATGCAAGGCTGGTCTTCAGCCTTCCAGATATTTCTTTGTGTAGTGTGGCCATGTCTGCTACTGTAATTCTGCTGCAGGAAAAGAGTTCAAAAAGCAGAATTCATTGATAACTGATGTGGGTGCTTCACTCTCATGAAAGCAGCTGAAAAAAACCTCATAGTTTTGTGCCAGAGATATTTCGGCTCCCAACACTGCCTGCCATTAATAACACATTGTTGAAACCAGGCCTCAGCATTTTTTTTTTTTAATGTGTGAAGTATTCAAGCTCCTGAATGTCATCAAATTAAAACATCACAGAGAGCCAAATAAGCTGATGAAGATAGCAGTGAGTACACAGTAGTTACCAGAAGAGGCAAATAACTCAGATCTTAGGGACTTAGATCTGCTACTGGGGGGCTGGAAAAGTTTCAACCTGAAGGATGCTGAATGGTGTGGTGGTTCAGTTCTTCCATACACAGAGCATCTATAACAATCAGCATATTTTTCCCTTACACTCAAAGCAGCCATGCAGAAAAGCCAGGAGCTTCTCTGAGCTGGGATACAGCGTGGTGAAAATTCCCACTGCTGCTGCTACTGCAGCCCATCCAGCTACCACCACCAAGCACAGGTTCGCAGGGAGAGACAGTCAGCACCTCCTCAATTGCTGCTCTTTCTGTGTTGCTCCTGTGCATGTTGACCATAGATCTAACAAAAGGTCAGAAGGAATTAAAAGTCCTGCAATCTGCCCGTGTTGACACAACTTGTTGTGAGGGGCACTGGGCACCCTTTGGTGCTGGCATGAATTGCAAAGGGATACTTATAAAACAGAGACGTTGCTCTCTGCAGCAGGCCTGATACTTAGAAATGGAAGTATGACAGCAGTTTGATGCATGTATTTGTCAGGAGTTTGTCTGTTCCACATTGTCAGCACACACTCACATGAGTTACACGGGGCTTTGAAGTGCCAGCCTTGTTCTGAGCTTATGAACATAGATCTACTTAATGATGCAGAAGTCTTGACAACTGTTCTTAAAACCTTTAAGATGCAAGAGGCTTTGTCAGGACCTGTTTCTTGTCATCTGCTCACCGTTGCTAATCAAGCAAAGGGTTTGCTGAGTTGTACCGCTACACCTGACACAAAAGCTGTGGCTTCCTTGTCAACCAGAGACTGAAAGGTGCATGTACCAAAGCCTTGAAAGTTGTACTGAACATTTGCTTTGATTTTGCCGTCTGTATGAAGCTATGCAGGAATTTTGTAAAAGCCAAAGGAACTTATGGCATCCATACTTCTTACCACACAGATGTGCTGGATGCATTGCATTCAGTGTAAGTAGCTTTGTTATTATGCTACAAATGGAATTATTTTTTGCTGTTCTTTCTGGATGCTTATAATAACTATGCCTGCAAGGTCAAATGTAGGTTTGCTTTTTGTGCTTCAGACTAAAGCCCTGAGTCAGCAAGATGTGTAAGCACATGCTCAAGCACAGGCTGCAGTACTTTGTTGAATAGCTATAGGTTTAAGCACTTGTGCTAACGATAAACATGTACTGGAATGCTTTCCTAAATTGAGACTTCTCCTCAGAACAGTAATTACTTATATGGTGACTGTGTCAGAAGCTTAGTGATGCGCTAGATTGAGTTAGTGAACCTATGCTTGCTTTAAGGAAAGAAATTGTTTTTCATTTTATTTTTAAAAAGAAGGTACATGTGAAAAGAAAAAAATGAATATATATGGGAGCATTTTCTTATACAAAGGGGTCACTTCCTTCTAGGTTGTTCAGTATTTTAAATATTAAACACTAGCTCTGTCAATAAAATGAGAGGATGAGGCATGGGAACCTTGAGCAGACTGTGTATTAGAATCAAAGAGTCAGATCACATAGCAAGTGTAGATTTAAGTCATTGGCCAGTGATCAGTTAGTATGGCCTGCTTGCTAGGTGAGAGAGACTGTATGCACAAAGGGAAGTTTTCAAGGCGTCACTTTTCAGAAAGCCAAAAATTATCAGCAAGCTGTGCTGTCTAGAAATATCTGAGCTCCAATCACAGATTTCAGTGCAAATCAGATCTCTTTGTTAGGCACTGCTCAAATTACGGATGCATTGAAGTAATCAGTATTCTCTGCAAAAAAAAAATATTGAAAATTATTCTTTGGTTTTTTTCCTTCTTATTCATTGCTAAGGCTGCAGTGCATGTAGTGGGGAAGAGTCGGGAGGTTACTTCTTGTACTCCAAGTTTGGATACCCATATAGCTGGTAATAGTGTGCCACTGGTCAAAGCTGTCCACATGCACTGTAGATTTTGCCTTTAAATACAGTAAAAGCTAGCAAAGTAGGGATATGGGAAAGATATGCACTGAATAAGTGGACTAGAAGATGCATGGAAAATTGGCTGCAACTTGGGGTTCAAAGTGTTTTAATTAGCAATGCAAGGTCTGGCTTGTGGCTGGTTACTAATGGTGTCCCTCTGAAATACTGTTACTGAGGCCAAAACTGTGTAATGTCTTTACTAATGAGCTGGACAATGGGACAGAGTGTGTACTCAGCAAGTTTGCAGATGCTCCCAGACTGAGGGGAATGGCAGATACGTTGGACAAGAGGGCTGCTTTTCAGAGGGACCTTGACAAGCTGGAGAAATGGGCCGAAGGGAACCTCCTGGAGTTCAGCGCTGGCAAATGCCAAGTTCAGTTTGGGTACCCCAGGTCATCTTAAGATAGACACTGACCTCAGGGAGCAAGTCCGGTGGGGGTCACTGAGATGCAGAGAGGGCTGGAGCATGGCACATGGCAGGAAAGGCAGCAAGAAGTGCTTTTGATCAGCTTGGGGAAAAGATGGTGAAAGGGGGCTCTTCTGGCTGTCATCAGCACCTTCACAGCAGGGCACTGAGATAACAGAGAAATTTTCTCAGAGGTGCACCAAAGATGGAAGACACTCTTTGCAGTATAGGGCACTCACAGGAGATTGGAAGATACCTTTCTTCCCTGGGAGGATGCTCAGTGCCCAGGCAGGGGGGCCCAGCAAGGCCGCAGGTCCTTGACTCTCAGGCATCTGTCCAACCTGACAGGACATGGCCCAGGGGAAGCAGCTTAAGTGTCAGGTTGGCCCACCTGTGAGGCAAGGAGGAACCTGTGAACCAGTAGATGGGGGGTTTCATTTACAAGTGATAAATTCGGGTTCTTCCGTGAGTTCTTCCCATACTGGATCTTGCTGTCTTGTGCTTTTACCGCTTGCCTGCGGTGTTACCCTATGCTGTAAGTTGCTCGGGGGCTGGAGCTCTTGTCCTGTGTGTGCTTCACGTAGAAGCAGTCGGCAGTATGAGACCCCTGCCCAAGTCGGCGCTCCAGCCAAGCGCGGTGCGGACCCAGCGGGGGCTTCCCGGCAAGGAACTTGTCAGGAAGCGTGTGAGCTGCCCCCGGATGCTGCGGACCGCCGCGAGCGCCGCCACCCGCTTTGCTCTACGGAAGGAGCAGGCGACGTGCGCGGCAGAGAGCAGGCGAGCGAGAGCTCGGGGAACGAAGCACGATCGCCGGCGAAGGGACGAGCTGCCGGCTTACCGCGGCGGTGGGCTGGGGGCGGGGGCGCTGCCGCGGCCGGTCCGCGCAAAGCCCCGGCCGGGCGGGCGAGGGGGGCGGCGCCGTGCGCAGGGGGCGGGCGGCGGGCGGGGCGGCGGGCAGCACCATGCGGCCGCGCTCCCCGCCCTCCCGCTCCGGCTTTGCGCGGCGGCGGCTTACGCGGGGCGGCCGGGGGGAGGCTAGCCGCCGCCGCTGCGCTCCGCATGGAGCCGCGGCCGCCCGGCGCCACCGCCGCCGCGCTGCGGGGGGCGTCCGCGGCGCCGGGGGCGGCGGGCGGCGGCGGCGGCGTCGTCGGGGCGCCCTGCGGGGGATGCGGTGAGTGACGGCGGCGCCGCGGTGTGTGCGTGCCTGCGTGCGTGTGTGCGCGCCCCCGGCGGGGCAGCGCGCGGCAGCCGCCCCCCCCCCCCCCGGCCCCTGGGCGGCGGGTCCCGGCCCCGGGCGGCCCCGCCGGGGGGCGTCCCGCGGGACCCGCCGCCCGCGCGGTGCCCGCCCCGGGCGCTGTCCGCGGTGCTGAGCGCGGCGGCGGGCGCGGGCGCGGCGGCCCCGCGGCGGGCGGAAGGCGCGCGGGCGGCGCGGGGCGGCGCGAGCGGGAGGGGGGCGCCTTCCCCGGCTCCCGCCTTGCGGTGCGGCACCGGTGCGGCTTCGGCGAAGGCGGGATGGTCGCGGGGCCCGGGGTGCAAATACCTGGCCGAGCCTTGCTCGGTCCGCCCGCACGGCTGGCGGTTCGGTCATCGCGGGAAGCGGCCGGGGGGTGAGCCCATGAGCAATCGGCTGGAACATCGGGTGACACAGACACAACTCGGGGCGGCCGCCCAGAACCGCCCGGGGCTTCCAGTGTGATTCCTGGGCGGTATCTGCTCAACCATCTCTGCTCCTAACGGACAGATAAAGTAGCTCGTGGCACCCTGCAGTTTCGCAAATGAAAACACGGGCTGTGGGTTTGCTGTGCATTAGCCTGAATGAGTTAGAGGTCAGCTGGAGCTTAGCTGCATTATTCTTACATTTTCTTAGTCTCGAGTCACATCGTGTCTAACGCTAACCGTTGGGGAGCAGTATGTCCTTATATCTATGAGTAAATACCTTCCTTATAACAGAAACTTCTCAGAATGTAACTATAGTGGTAACTATACACTTCTGTTCAAGCCTTTCCTTCTTGCAGGCGGTGTTCAGCTTCTCTCTACTGCAACAGCTAAACATCCGGCTCCTTCGTTATTCTGCAGCATTTTTTATAACAAATGTTATTCATTTGCATAAATAATGAACTGCACTGTTGCATTTTTGGTATTGTGTTCTTCTCTGAATCTTTAAAAAAGAAATCCATTCTCTGAGCTGCTGTGTCTGTGTAGGTGTGAGGAAGCCATGCTTCTGCATTCAGTTATCCACAGGTTCTAGCTCCTAGATACTTACTTGGGCTCACTGGGAACTGAACCCTGCAAACATTTTGCTGTAAACATATGGCACTTGGAAGAATGTGGTGGGTTTTTTTCTGAAGTTGAAGGGAATCTGCCTGTTCAAAAGGTAATCAGTGCTGTTTACCACGAGCATTATGAGACAAAGGCTGAGATGAGTTAAACCCTGTGATCATGAGGCTATTGTATAACCACACCGGTTAGCCATGGGCAAGGATGATTCCTCAGCTTCCCAGAAGCTGCACAAAAGCTTCTAAAGGTGAAGGTTCTGTCTACAGAATGAAAGCAGGCACAGAGATTCAGGCCTGTTTAAATGGGACTCCATGAAAATCTTGGCTTCGTGGGAGTCACAACTAGTAAAATCTAGACTCCCTTTGATGCCTACCAAACTCTTTGTGGTTCAGTGGGGTCTGTATTTTGCTTGCTGGTGTGTCCCAGCTTGTAAGTCGTAATGCTTGTTGATTCTGTCCTCTGCTTTTCTGATTAATGATCCTAGACCAATGTATAAATTCGTTTCTGAGATGAGAATAGGTCATCTTGCTTGAGTTTATTTTGTAGAAAATGCTGTTCCTGTGTCCACTGAGGTGTTAGTTGCTTCTCTTGAGAATGTGGGAGAGAAAAAAGAACAATTCAAGAAAGTCATGTTCTGCCTCACATTCATAACTTTCCCTCCCCTGTTTTCTCTGCTCGTTTAAGTGCTTCTGCTGGCTTTAAACGGACCTCACTGTGGACATAAATTTTCTCCACTGTTTTGAAGGCAGAGCTGTCATTCATGAAGGCTTAGGTTTGTAGGTGTTCTGCTGGCATGATTAATCATGCCGTTAATCCTAGGGACTTCCATGCTGGACTGCTTGTGTGGCTAAGAAGAATATTCAATAGCTGTGTAGAAACCCATAGAAGCAGATCGACTGGGAAACAAAGTCTCAGCAGAGATCATCTTGTGGCATTCAGTTGTCTTTCCTCACCTCTGTGTAGAAGATGAAGTGGGGCATTTGTCCTAAGGCTGCGTGTTGCTCTTGCTGGACTCCTGTGTCCTCCCATAAATTGTGCAGGGCTGTAGAATGCTTCCTGTGCTGCAGCTGTGGAAGGCCCAGGAGAGCACTGGTCCACAGCTGACAGAAGTGGGCTCTGATAGGTATAACGAATAGCTGTATACTTGTTCAGGTATGCATGCTGTGCAGCCCAGATGTTCTTAGTTACAAGTAATCTGTCCCCTCTTGCAATGTATTTTACTGTCAGTTATAACAGGCAGAAGTTAAGTATACAGTGTATTTGAATGGGCCATCTCTGCAGTCACGGATGCTAGTTTTACAGGTGGCTGCTTCCTTACACAATTGCAGATATGACCAGTTGGCGAGACAGGGAGTATGTGTGTTGTGTGTGTTGACCACAGGTATGCACTTCAACTGTTTTTTTTATTTCTGAGATTGCCACAAAGCAGTATAGTGAGACTAGTAATAGCTAAGTTGTATTTATGTGGACACAAATTTGTTTTGCAAAAATATGTTTATACTAAAGAAAATTTGTTTAAATGTACTCACCAGGGTGCCCCAAGTCCATTTAATCTTGTAAGAAATTAATTTTTTTTTATAATAAGCATTTGATATGCAGAACATGTGAAAAGTATTTTTCATGCCTGATCATCAGGTCAAACTGCCTGTAGATTCTTAAGGGATTGCTTCTAAACATAAGCAACTTAAAAATGCATTTGAAGACCCATGTTAAAAATAGTTGACTTGGTGTTTGCCTGCACCCCGGAGTCTATTTTTGTCTGTTCAAAAATTCAGTAGTTTGCACACAGGCAATTCTGGGGGATGTTAGAGGCCTCCTCTGGGGCAATTCATCCCTGGATTTGTTTGCTAAATCAATTTGTTTGATTAGCAGCCCTGTCTAAAAAGTCATGTTTCTTCCTGATGTAGAGATGTTTCTAAACAAGTGGATAGGGAAGGAATAAGAAAGTTTGTTCTAAGCTTTAAACACGTTGTCAGCTTACTCTTTGAACAGCAACATGACTTCACTATCACTTTCACAACTGCACTGAAATTCAGGGAAAGGAGCAATCTTGAAACCTCCTTTAAGTACTTGACTCTCCTTTGTACTTATGGTTTGTAGCTTTTCCCACCACTACTGAAAATAAACTCCGTCAGTAGTTCATTTTAAATGGTTTTATCTATGAACATCAGTTTGAGGCTGAGATTGAGTAATGTATCTTTTTAAAAGAAAAGATTTGCCACTATCTGGAAATACTTATTTAGAGTTTATGTGCTCTGCATGCTTTGTTGAATTGAAACTGTGTAGGTGGGATCTATTTCTTTTTCATTTTCATACTTAAATACATAGAGATGTATAAAATCTATGTTTAGAGCATGATATAAGCAGAAAAGATTTTATGTATTTGTATGGGTTCAATATACATAAATAAACAATTTTATTTATTATTATAAAATAAATTATGCAAAATAAACGATGGGTGTTTATATGAAATCTGTCAATGTAAAGCAGGCATATGCAGTGTGGAGGCATGACCGATAACCTCTTCAGAATACTTGGTTACCTTCATTGTTTAAAAGGGGGTTCTGATTTTGTGCTCTGAAAGCAATGTATCCCATTTAGGAATCTCTGAAATTTTTTCTTTATGTTTTTTGGATAGTACTTCTTGTTGCATAAGTACACTGCTGAAGGTCTGGACATTGATCTCAATTGAGCACCCTTCCTGGATGATCCTTTTGGGATTTCATCTGTGTTGCTGCCTCAACAGTTGGTTGAATTGTGGGGATTTTCTCTGTTTTCTTTTTGCTTGCAGGGATTCAGCTGCCTGTCACTAGCTCTGTCTGCCAAGTCAGAGGTTAGTGTTCCTACCTGGCTTCTGCAGACTGGATTTTGCAGCCTTCCCAGTCTGCCTGTCAGTCATTCTTTTCCGCGACAGACAGACTCATCCTAACAGCCAAATTTTTTAGCTGCTGAAGGGCTCCTTCAAAGGGCAGCACTCAGCTTTCCTGCTTGCCTGGGGCCCAATCCTGTGCCCTTGAAGCAAGTGGGAGTTTTGATATTGCCTCTGGTGTCTGTAGAGTCTATGCTGTGGCAGGGACCATGCATCAACAGGAGGGTGCAACCTCTCACCTCACACACACGCCTGAATTTACTACAGTTTCAAGTTACATGCTATCAATAGCAGGGTTGCATGACCTTCGCTTCTCCATGCACACACGCATGCACACTCTCACTCACTCACTCACTCACTCACTCACTCACTCACTCACTCACTCACTCACTTCTGTATCCAATGTTTTGACTGGGACGACTTGCGTGAGGAAGGTGAGCAGCACTTCTCTCTTTCTCACTGCCAGTGCTTCCATGTGTATTGTCAGCAGCAGCCACAATTGCAAGTATGGATAGCTTCCTTCCAAAATAGTATTGGTGATTAATCACATCAGAATAACTGCTTTGCAAGATGCAATTCGTAATACATCTAAATGTGAAATGGGATGATTTAACTCTCTGCAGGGGAAAGAAAATAAAGAAATATGGATTAAATAATTATTTTCAGACAACCTAGAAACCTTCCCCCTCATTTCTGTATGTAAACTTGTGTGTATCTATAACTTACATAAGGGTTGTGCTCTACTGCTTATTAGTAATGTGTTTTGATTGTGTTCTGGTAGCAGTTGTAATTATTTATTTCATTGCAAGCATTTCTTTTGTCCAGAAATAGATATCTCTTCTACAATTGTGTAATGCTCTGGAATAGCATAGGTATATTGCTGCTGTCATGCCAAGATCATCTTCAGCAATGAGATGCACATCTAAATAGAATGCATCACGGTCATTACCTTAATAAAATGTGAGTCATACACACCAGCGCTTTCATTCTTAAAATAGTTCGGTAAACTGGTATATCAGTTTGTTGATGGATAGAGCACACTGTGGAAGACAAAGCTGTTGCTGTATAGACAAATAGTCTCTAGCATCTTCCCTGAAGCCCTGTGCTTAATTTAGCACTTTATGCATGAGCTCACTAATGAACATTTTGAGCATGCTTGCATGGTGTGTGTCTTTACCAAGTTTTAACTAAAACTATAAGCGTTCAACTATTGTAAAGTCTATTTTGACTTAACAAAGTTTTAGATTCAAAATAAAACTGTTAGCTAAATGTACCAATCTGTTCTGGAGGGCAGACAGAAAGCCTGAGCGCTTCATAGTTAACTCTGTTATGTGATGGTCCTGTAGCTTTTGAGAAAAGGCAACAAATGATCCCACAGATTGCTCCAGAACGAGCATCCGGGCTAGGGTTTCTTTGTAGCAATTTGTGACTCAGAAAAGCTTTAATGTGCTATCTTGAGTAATGTATGCATGCTCTGGGTGAATAAAAGATAAAGCAGAAACTTTACCAGCTGTCAGCCCCACATTATGCTTGCCTATGCAGGAGATCATCAGCAGGTGAGTCAGAAGGAATTTGGGAAGTATTGCATCTGTGGGGTGCTATGGTACCTCTGTGCTTCAAAGGGATTTTCTCACTTGCAGGGAAGAAGCAGCCACCTCAGGGACACATAAGGAACATCCTAAACCGTCAAACTCTGACAAAGACATGCCTGCTTTACTGCATACATTAGGCCTCTCAGGCATTTAGCCAAGTTAAATTCCAGATGAAATAAAAACCTGAAGTCTTCAGGGTAGATTAGTCTGTACATTTTCTGTAGCATCCTGAAATTATTTCCTCAATACTGTTTTTTTAAACACAGAGGTTTAAAATTGAACATTCAAAAAGCCCTCATCTCTACACAGTACTGCATCTTTTTTCATGCTGTCAGGTCTTTTACAGCAACAGTCAAAATTCATTTATAATCCACCTTCTTTCTGACAAGAACAGCTGTCAGTTTTTTAATGGTTATCTGTATGTATGTGTTTGCACTTTCTTTGTGTGAAAGAGCATCTGGGAGCTGAGCAGGGGGAGGGAATCTGATTCATAACAGGTGAATAGGAACTCAATTAGCTTTTGGTACAGCTGTCCAAAACATTCCATCTTTCTTGTGAGGGCAGGCCACATACATGGTGACTGCATTCTTCTTTCTTCTCAGCTTTCATGCCTGTCAGTTGATTGTACGAGGCTGATGAACAGTTAATTCTACTATACTACTCCTGTATTGGAAGATGTATAACCATGGGGAACATACCAACCCTAGACAGCAAATACATTTTGATTCCTTCCATTGAAAGAACATCATCTGCCATCAAACACATTTTCACAGAATTAGATGGCAGTTAGGATTTTTCAGTATTGTTTTTTAAAAACAGCATTTATGTTTATAGTGGTTTTTTTGGGTGTGAATTATTTCAAAGTGGAGAGTTTTATGACCAGCTGCTCTCAAGCACTAGTGATTAAGAATCCAACACTGCATATTCTGGAAACAAACGATTGGTATAAAATAAATCCTGTGGTTCCTGCAGGTTATCTTACTGGCACATGTTGCTTCCTTCATCCTAGAGGCAGGTGGCTTCTTCCGTTTTTTGTATGAAAGTGAAGCATCTGCAGTTTCTGCTGGCCCCTTTGGGCTTTCTGCATTACTGCCACCTTCTAACTGTTTTTGAGCTGGGGGAAAGCAAGCTGTGTAGACGATTTTGCTGTTGAATGGGATTTGCTTCACAGTATGCTGATGAGTTTTATTTCTGCTGTTGGTGGAAGAATAATAGCGGTATCACATAATTGCTAGTTTTAAACAAATGCTTTCCTGGAGATGGTGGAGATTAATGCTGCAGTGCCTGTTGTTTGATCTGCAGTACTGAAATCAAAAGCTTTGCCACAGCTGCTTTAGCCAGCCGCGAGGGAGGGCCCTTGGGGACTTTCAGCAGGATCCCATCTATGCATCACTGGCTGAGAGCAGAAGTTTATGAGCACTGGTCATTTATTTATTTATGACAGCTGGTTGTTGCCGGTGGTCCCCTGCAGGTCACGCATGTTTAAACTTAATCAGAGAGAGCTCCTGCCCTTTCTTTGGCTTCTTACCTAAGTGTTTTGCTGAGCCCTGCATGTGGTTAGGGAGGTTTTAACTGATGTCTTCTATTAGATGCATTCATTGATTGTGTTGTGTCAGAAACCCAAAGCACCATAAGCAAGTTGATCCTAAACATTTTGGATAAAATCGGCTATCTGATAGGTTTTTGGAAGTATTCAGAATTCTGATTTACATTAGAGTGTGTTTCTGTACTGAAGTCAGTGGCAAAACGTGCATCAACTTTCACTGACAGAACAGCCCCTGAAGCTATTGTTGCAGTCCAGCCTAAATTGCACTGGAAAGTGGTTTGGGCTATTTCAGTGAATATTCTGAAATAATACTTCTCCCTTGACATCTAGTAAATTGCATAGCTGAAAGCTTCAGTATGTGTGTGTACTCCAGTAGGCCACACTTTTGCATTCACTTTTAAACCAGATTTTTTGGCCCTCTTCATACACATTTCAATATACATCCTTTGAAAAAGTACTAATGCTTTAATAGAGTAATCAAGATAAGATAGAATATTAATGAAATGCAAATTGTGATACCTTCCTGTTTACAGTGAGCTGGAGATTACAGTGGAAATAAGTACACAGTGAAGTTACTGTAGTTGATGATTAAACCTTTTTGAGATTTCTTTTATCATACAGTTTGAATGTACAACAAAACAAAACAAAACAAAACAAAACACAACACAACGAAGTTTGTTTAGGGAGTATTTTCCAGATGGAAAGAAGGTTTTTGACAAGGTTGAAGTTGTAAACTCTCAGGTGATTAACATATTTTCAAAAAAACACAATTATATGAGACAGATAATATCCTCCCAAGAGTTGGCTGGATCTTTTGGTGAAGATTAAGGCACTGGTATCAAGCTGGTGAACACATATTTCAAAAGATTCTGGGGCTGAATTTAAGTAGGCAGGAATATTAGTGAAATTATCCACATTTGAGAACAAAGATACATTCTAAATACACCACACAGAAGAAAATAGTATCTTTTACAGGTATTTTTTCCAAACGTTTTTGCTAGGAACTTCGAAAATGCTGAATGGGTGTGGATATCTGGACATTTGAGTCTTTTTGGTTTGCTCAGTTTCCTTGTCAAAAAGATGTAGGAGAAATAGCCTGAGTGATTCCTAGGTATTTTTGAAAATCTACCTGTTTTTTGCTAAGGGAATGAAAGCCAGGAATGGTCTGCAGGTCCACTGGCTGTGCACCATAAGGTTATTATGAGCATCCTGACTTGCAGGTAATTTATTGCTACAGGTTGTATGATTCATGTAGGCTTCTGGTGAGTAGCTGGTACTGAACTTGTGACACTTTCTGTTCTTCAGCAAGACTTGCTGTGTCATGTAGGACCTTGTAGGAGACAGAAACCACTTCCTTTCCACCCCTCAGCAATTGTGGATATACCTTTAGTAACACCAGAAACCACATAAAACCTAGAAGGGTATTTTAACACTTCTTTCTTCCTGACACGTAAAAAAAGCATTTAGTGGCTTGATGGATGCTGTGCAGTTGAGTATCTGTGTTCAGCTGGAGTGAGTTTTTGTCCAGTTGTGGTAAATGAGGGTTTTGCCTCTGGCTTGGAGCCAGATTTTCAATCCTTTAATTTACTTGGGATTTTGTTTTGGCAGGACAGGATGTTCTGCTATGTCTGTGAAAATGTCTTACTTTATTGACAAGTTATGAAGGTCAAGAGAATCGTTCAGTTAGGTTTGCATTCAGAGAAGGCCTCAGAAGATGAATAGCAAGGGAGCCAAAAGAATAGAAACAGTCTATTTACAAATGCAGATTAAATTTAAACCTTCTTCAGATTTTTAACTGTAACTAGCCATGCTTTTAATTTTCAGTTCTAACCTCTTTTCATGTATGATTTCTGTTCTAGGAGGTTAATTTTGTACTTGCTTCTGAAAATGTTGTCCAGGCATGGTATGATGAATAATCTCTTTGCAGGTGCAAGCAGGATCAATACTTTTGCTCCTGCTGGTGATTTGCAGTAGTGATTTCAAACACTAATGCTTCTGATTAGATCCAGTGACTTTGAGATTTAAACGCACATGGAAAGCTGTATTTGTGGTCTGATGCTGTCTCAGCTGCAAATGCTTGTCTAACTCTGGGTCCCAGGAGACCACTCAGATAAAAAAATCTGGTGTCATCTTTTAATCTCACTGTTGTTGGGAGTTCAGAAGTTTCTTCCATACCTCAGAGTTGCCATTGTTTTTTCAAATGACATTGTAAGATAATTATGGTAGACATTTATAAAAGAGGAAAGATGCTCATAAAAAGAAAATACTTTTTTTTGAACTTCCTCTAGTGTTCAGAGGCATTTGCTATTTCTGCATCTTCCAAGGAGTTCAGTATTTGTGTTAATAATACAGAGTAAGTATAGAATGCTGTATTGTGGTACTGATTTCATCCATCCCTTTGAAATTAATCTATGTAACTTTTAGACATTACTCTGGACACTAAGAGGGCTCTCCTAACCATGATCCAATGTGTGACCAACTTTTGTCTTTCTTAAAGCTTTCTATCTTTACAGTTTCAACAAATTGAGCTGCCATGGTGTTTTAATGGCAGATGAACTTTAAAATGATGATATATCTCCACTTTTCACTTTTTTTTTTCTCAGCATGGCTCTAACAGAAAGAATCATGTTCCCATATTTACAGGCATATTTCTTTTCAGATTTTTGTCATTTTTTTTTCAATGGCAAAACATTGAAGTTCTAACCAACTTTCTATTTCCAATATTTATTGCAACGTTTGAGGCATTATATTTTTTTGAATGCCATATAATGTTTAGTAACCTGCCTAGCAGACAATTACAATAATGTCCATGCAGCATACAGAGAGCTATGCAGAAGTTTGAGTCAAAAATAGTTTAGCTGCCCCAGTTATTTAACACAGGCAAAACACAGGCAATCGATACCAGTTTTATTAAATACGATGCATTTCCTGAAACACTGACATGCAGATATAGAAGTAGAAGAAACTGATGTAGGGCTTTTATTTATGTAGAAGAATATTCTTGATTGATAACTAGTATAGGTACTATGCAGGCAGATGTTTGGGGTGCTTAGTTTCACTTTATATATAGGACACTTTATCTGTAGTTCAAGGTCAATATTGAAAATTTTTGTTTGCTTGTTTCTTTCAGGTTGCAATTTTCAAGTTGGTTTTAGGTCCATTTTCCTGAAATGTGTTCTAGTTTCCTTTCTTATATTTTGTGCCAGGCTGTTGTTGTCTTATGGATCTATAGTTTGGGTCTTTTTCTTAGGAAGAATAAAATAACTTAGTTTGTTCTTTTTGCTTTGCAGATATGCCTGCTTTAGTACATTAAATTGCATTTCTTTCCTCAAGTGTAGGTCAGAAAGGCCTTTTGCTTTAGTAAGCTGAAAGCTTCATTGTCCCTGAAAGTGGACAGGCTATGGTCTGTTGGTCTTTATCCTCCCCAGCAAGGACTTTGGCTTCTTGAAGTTGCTTTGGTGATGGAGATGTGTTTACTTGTCATTGATTTTTCATTCACTGTTCACTCTAAGATCACGTTGGTGGGTGAATTTACGGTGGGGAGCATTGTGTAAATGCTTTGCATTTGCAAGACCCTTTGCAATATGCCACCATTGTCTGTGTCAGTGTAAGTCACAGCTGCACATACAGGTACATCTGCTTACTTTTAAAAATCCTTTGCAGCTGAGTTTCAGATCGAGGGAAAACTGGCTGAAGTGTATCCAGGCAATTTGCACAAGAGATTATACTTGAGATGTTGATGAGAAACTGGTTTGGTTTGAATGTGAATGGTGTTAGTTTTACTTTTGTACCCATGCAATTTCTACTGCCTACATGCTGTGAAACAGAAGGTTTAAGGTCAAAGTATTTTAGAAATTGACATGATTGCTAGCATCAAGGGTTCCAGGCTATGTAGAATCAGACAGTAGTTGTTTATTGGCTTGGGGTTCTGAGATCATCATCTGGAAGAAACCATAAAAACATTGCAGACTGTTAAGGACAGGAAGAGATTACTGGTACAGCATGGCCTCAGTCTCTCGATAAGGTGGATGCAGCGAAATAATATGCATTTTTATAGAGTCAGATTCAAGTCATACCTTTTGAAACAAGGACTCTACCCTTTCACAGGAGAGCAAAATTTGGACTAGTCTGGAAAGAGCATCTATGGAAATAAATCACAGGTCACAAACACATGAACAAAACAGTAGAGCCTGCTCTGGTGCAGGAGCTAAAAGGACATTCTTTTGAAAATCTACTGGTATCTTGGGGCTTCTTATCTATAAACATAATAGAGTTTCATTTTTTATACATCTAGTTTTTGTGTAAACACTAGAAAATTAGAAAACAAAGATTTTAGAGAAGAGATACACACCTGGCTGAAGGACTGGAAATAAAGTTTGTAAAGGGTTTGGTCTACTATCTACAACAAGCGAAAAATTATTATCCCACAATTATTATACACCCTGATATCTCTGGGACAAGGCCTAGAGGCTGTCTGTGCAGGTCTTCAGACCGGGTGCTGTTTGCTGCTGTAGGGAGAAAATTAGTGTGGCCAGAGCTCAATTAGAGTCAAGCTGACCAGCACCAGGATGGACAGCAAAAAGGGATTTTTACAATAAGTTAACAACAAAAGGAGGATCAGAGATTACATTGGTCCATTGCTTGATGAGGCTGGTCACCTCACAAATAGGGATGCAGACAAATCGGAGATGTTTAATGCCTTCTTTGCCTCTGTCTTCAATACTGATGATGGGCCCTGGGACCCCCAGAGCCCTGTGTTGGAACACTGTGACTGGAGGGATGGTAAACTTGCAGCTGATGCTGAACATTTTTGAGACTTGCTGCTCCTGCTGGATGCACACAAATCTATGGTGCCCGATGGGATTCATCCCAGGGTACTGAAAGAGCTGTACCTGGAATCAACTGGAAGCCGGCAAAGGTTGTACCAATTTTCAAGAAGGGAAAGAAGGAGGATCCTGGTAATTACAGGACTGTCAGCCTCACTTCAGTTCTTGGTAAAGTTTTGGAGAAGGTTATTCTGGGAGTGATTGAAAAACACTTGAGAGACAATGCAGCCATTGGTCATAGCCTACCCAGGTTTATGGAGGGAAACTTAACAAACCTGCTGAGAAAGTCACCCATCTAGTTGACCATGGGAATCCAGTAGATGTTGGGGTTTGGGATTTCAGCAAAGCTTTTGATACTGTCACTCACAGTATCCTTCTGGACAAAATGTCCAGAATGCATTTAGGTAAGTCCACAATACCTTGGTTGAGCAATTTACTGATGGGTCAGGTTCAGAGGCTTATAGTAAATGAAGTTACATCAGGCTGGTGGCCCGTCGCCACTGGGGTTCCCCAGGGCTCGATTTTAGGGCCAGTGCTCTTTAATGTTTTTATAAATGACCTGGACACAAGGGTTGAATGTACATTAAGGAAGTTTACGAATGATACTAAACTAGAAGAAGTGTGGACTCCCTTGAGGGCAGAATGGCCTTCAAGGGAGATCTGGATAGACTAAAGAGCTGGGTAATCACCAACTGTATGAAATTTAACCAGAGCAAGTGCTGGATTCTCCACCTGGGACAGGTAATACTGGTTATGTGTACAAATGGGGATATAAGAGGCCGGAGAACATCCCTGTGGAAAGAGATCTGGAGGTCTGGATTGATGGCAAGTTGAACATGAGTCAATAGCCAAATGGGCCAACCATATCCTAGGGTGCATCTAGGACAGCATAGCTAGTTGGCTGAGGGAGGTGATTGTCCCACTCTGCACCCCACTGGTGCAGCCCCACCTTGAATAGTGTGTGTGGTTTAGGGCACCTCAATATAAGAAGGACGTTAAACTATTATTAGAGAGTGTTCAGAGGAAAGTGACCAGGATGGTGAAAGGTTTTGAGGGCAAGTTTTCTGAGGAGCAGCTGAGGGTACTTGGCCTGTTCAGCTTGGAGAAGAGAAGGCTGCGGGATGACCTCATCACAGTCTACAACTTCCTCAAGAGAGGCAGTGGAAGAAGAGCTGCTGATCTCCTCTCTCTGGTGAGCAGTGATAGTATACAAGGAAATGGAATAAAGATCAGTCAGGGGAATTTCAGACCAGACATTAGGAAAAGGTTCTTCACTGAGAGGATAGTTGGTCACTGGAACCAGGGAAGTAGCCACGGCACCAAGCCTGTCAGAGTTCAAGTTGCACCTGGATGATGTCCTTAGTCATATGGTTTAGTTTTAGCTAGTCCTGCAAGAAGCAGGGAGTCTGACTCAATGATCCTTATGGGCCCTTTTCAACTCGGGATATTGTATAATTCTATGATTTATCTAGCTGTGATCTCAAGAAAAGAGATAGGCAGACACTCTGAAGTGCTTGGAGCATTTATTTGCTGAGTTGTGACACCTGATTTTCTTTTAGCATTTCCAGTTTGTCAGGTTGTGTATTATTTGTTCACATCTCTCCCTGTGACACTGGAGTGACATAAAGGCTCTCTATAGACCCTTTATGAATGGCTCTGTGGAGGCCAGACTGTATTCTTCTCTTGCCCTGTCTCCAGCTGAAAAGGCTAGTGATATTTCTTTTCTGCCACTGCTGTGTTTTTGCCGACATCCTTTTATTCATTCATTCTGAATCCCAACGAAATATGGAGGACCTGGGGGGATGATGTTGGTGTGGATAACAGAGTATAAATAAGCAAAGAGAAGTAGTTGTTATGCTTTGAAGTTACATCTTCTGCAAGGGCATTTCCCTGGGTGCAGACTGGCCCTTAAAATTCATTTAGTCTTTCCTCTTGAACTTTCAAAGCCTTTGGTGGCTTATGGACCCCTTGAAGTTGTGCCTAGTCAATGAAAGTGGTACTTTGGCTTGAGTCATAAGGAAAAACTAATAAAAGAGTCAGATTATTTTTTTTTTAATGCATAGCAGGAAACTCAAATGCTTAAATACACTGGAGAACCTATACAAATAAGCTATGTCAAAAAATGCTCATTAAATACTCAAAACAGGATGTTAGTGTTCAAGACAAAGGAGAACAGGCATGAAGTGCCTGGGAAAAGAAGAAAACTCACTGAGCCTCAGTGTGACCCAGCTAGCTGGGGACTCAATATATGCCATTGCACTTCACTGCACTGCAGCTTCTCCCTGTTTCCCTGGACGGGTCAGTTATTGCCATTTAAGAAAGGAGAACTAACAGCATTGCCTTCCTTTGTCTTTCTGAAGTGGTTGGCTATAATGGTAAGGAGCATACACTGACATAAATCTTTGTGGCAGGAAAAAACTTCTGAACTGGCCTCTGGCTGCACTACCTGTGAACTTACTCTTATCTTCAAGGGTGACTTCTAGCTTCATGTTGGAACATCCATCTGTAATTGTGAGCATTAGAAGGTCTAGGAATTAATGTGTCCTTGTGGTACTGAAATAGCTTGTTGTGCTATGGTGTTGATCTGCAGTGGTGTTTGGCTCGTCATTCCCAGCATTTCTTCCTTCACCTCCCCCAGAGCAGCTCTCTTGCTTTGCTACACCTCAGCCAGTTGCTCTGTTTTTCTGTTGTGCTGCAGAGCTCCTGGGAATGGTATCGCTTGTATTTAAGGAGAAGAAACTGAACTACTAATACTGGCAGATGTCTTTGCTGAGTGACTTGATTTTTTTAGTGAAACTTGCTGGGGCATCCAAAGATGAGCACCTTTGGCAGTATGGTATGGGCCCTAGCTCCATATGGCTGACTCTTAGAGAAAGGAGTCTAATTACTTGTGGCAGGGGCTTATAAATCAAGATGGCTTGTGTTCTTACTGATGAAAACACAAGTGTGAAGGTCTGCGGTAAAAAGACAAAACAAGAAACACTCCTGATTTTTAGATGAACAAACCTGATGTGTTGGAATCCCACAGCTAAAGGAGCAAAAACTATCCAGTGTCATTTTTTGGGAAGAAGCCTCATGCTTTAATTATCTTGATGATTAGTCCTAGTCAGGGGAATGGGTCAAAAGCATCCCTGGGTGGAAAAATAATGAAGAAAAGAGACATGGAATAGAGGATTCCTACAAATTCCTTTCTTTGCATTGGTTTGTTAATGGTCAACACCACTGTTGCAGCCTTGAAAGAGAAGCCTTTGGCATCAATATAGACAAGTCTTTTGAGTTTTTCTTCTCCTAACAGTGTTGTTTTTCTCCTGATCATTTTTCAGCTCTGTAAATCTGAATTCTTTAACATTATCCAGGAAGCATGTTGGGTCATATGCACCTAAATAGCACTGACAGCAAAAGGGTGGTTTTGTAAATAACAAAGAGGTGGTAGATCAGGCCTGCCTCAGCCCGGACGTATCTTTTGACCACCAATAACTAACGGAGATACACCCACACTGTCAGACTCTCACTTCCTTAGTATTTAAACACCATCAGCATCTTCCATGGCAACTCGGTTTTTCTGCTGCAAATGCCTCTGTATGACTAACGCATTGTTAGTTTATGTAATTCCCCTGCTGTAACTGTCTTAATATGGTGTTTTAATATGACTTATTGTTCCCTCTTGTTTAATTCTATTCATTTGATCTGTTTTGAAATTTGGATACAATGCAGTGGAATAGCATAAACAGTAATAGCTAAATCTTCTCCTCAGCAGTTGCTACATTCATGCAGACATTTTTCTATTCAGGTTATAATTTATAGCTTGGTGTTGAAGGTACAGCTCAGAGACACCGAGTTAATGAAAGACACAGTTCTGGCAAGCAAATGTTCCCGTGTTTTCCAGAGAAGCCTTTGAAGGATACAAGTAGGAAGCAAATTGCTTTTTTTAACCAGTCACATGTTGTAAGACTGTCCTAAAAATGGGAAATAGTTAGGTAAGAAGACAAGTCATTACAGTTACAGTCAACAGAACTTCTGATAACATGATACTGTTGCTTTTTATAGGACCAAAGAAAATTTCTTGTGAACTCAGGAGTAATAAACTGCTCTTTCAGCACTGCTCTTACAGCATACATCTTAATTGTAAATCAAACTGTGAGCAACACTGATCTGCAGAGTGTGGATTGGTTTTCTCTCACATGAGAGTTTGATTACTGTAAAATACTTGACTAGCCTTTGGACAGCCATGTTATATTGTTAGATACTGCACAGGGGAGGAATTTCAGACACCGGTATGAATAACTCTTCTTCACTAGTCTTAAACTCTAACAGGCTGGGAACAGGATGCACAATTTTTGCTAATCCGTGTAGAAAAAGATGAACACATAGTGATGGTAATATTTTATATCACTGCATCAAAATATGAGCACCCGCCCAAGTCCTGGGAGCACATGAGAAGAAGGAAGATACCAAGAGAGCCCCATTTAGCTCTTTTTTTCAGGAAAAGCTCCATGAACAGGTCAGTGCTTTTGCCACCTTGCTTGCAGATGCATTTCCTGCTGTCCCTGCCATCTACGATGGTGGCCAGTAAGCCCACCAAAATGATGCACCTTGTGTTGTGTTTCCTGTTAAAGATGTTGCTCATCATATTCCTTGGGGAAATGCAGTTCTTCTGTTTGACACACATCTCAGCCTCAGATGTTCAAAGTTTGTGAGTTAATTCTCAGGAATAAAAGTTCAATATTCTGACTTGTATAAAAATATTTATTCATAACTGTCTTCTACTTTTCAATTTCACTAGACTGTGTTTCAATGGTTGTTTTGAAGACATCTTAATTAAAAGAAAAGCTGAGATTCTAATGTAATCTTATAAATATAAGAGCTGATGTATTAAAGCAAACAGACTAAAATCTGTAAGACAGAGAGGGGTCAAAACTTCTTTAAAAGACTCCAAAAAGAAAAGTAGAAAGGAAAGGTGAGATTTCTGCTGAGAAAAGCCGCTGCTTTTGTACAGTTAAAAGGAATGAACACCCGCAAAACACAGTTCTATTTCACTCTAGATACTTGGCTCATCACTTCAGGACTAAATTATTTAAAAAGAATATTAAACGTGATGACTTAGGGTACTTTGGTAAGTTGCTTTTCTCATGTAAACAGTGCTGTGGAAGCAGAGCCCAGCTGTGGAGTCTATCCATCTGTCCCTAAGCAGTGAATTTTTATATGTTTGCTTTCAAGAGTCTGGTTTTAGCTTTTTGATATTTTGTCTTTAAAGCAAAGGGAAAAATTGGGGTTCTTATTAAGCTGATCCAGCAATGTGATGCCTAATCCCTCCTTACAGTCTGTGATTATGAGAAATGCTTTATTATTTAGAATAATAATGACAATAATTACTGCAGAAACAACACTGTCTACCTTTGTTAATTCTCTTTATACTAATTGGAAGATATCAACTCCAATCTGGCAGACTAGGATGTGAGAGAAATTTTTGAAAAGATTGGATAGCATGCTTGGATTTAAATTTTTTAACCTGACAATGTCTGTGATCACTACTATGCGTTTCTGGCACATCATCTCATGTGTCTGTTGGAGTAATACCTGTTTTCTGCTTTAGCTAAAACAACCTTGCTTTAGAAAGAAAACCGTTAGGTTTACTTGTCCTAAGACGCTTCAGAGCTTTGGTCCAGTTGTTCCAAAACTACCACAAATGTTATTGCTCTGTTAGTTAAAATATATGTTGTGTCAGAGTTTATCTTACAAAGCAGTGGGCTCTTTGCTGTGGTCCACCTAAACACTTAAATATCTGCTTCATATTGGCAACTTGTATGCACAAATGTAAGCGCACATTTAAATGCTCTATTGAATCATAGCACAGTGCTCTGCAGGATCAGATTCTAATACACAAGTACATTTTGCAGAGAGCATTAACATCACACAGAGGGTACATATGCATAGGCAGCTGTGTGAAGCTGTCAGCTTTGGCTTTGAAAAGGCATGTGTAAAAATTGACGTTTGCCTGCAGTATCTGAATGCCAGCTGTTTGTTAGGGAGTTATGATGACTGTTGAGCTGGGGGGGAAACAATGGCTCTAAAGTCGATGGCAAAACTCACTTTGAAAATCAGCATTTCACTTGAATATTCTTAAGCAGTCTGCTCAGGCTCTGCTTTATATCCTCTCACTACGATCTCTGTCTTCAGTGAAGAACTAGTAAGCAGCTTTTGTGGAACAACTTTGAAATTTCTCCTTGTGCAGCAAAACCCGTGGCTGTTTTTTGAGCTGAATAAATAATCCACAGGGAACAATTAATTAACCATGTTCCTCCTACTACTTTCTTTTGTATATATTCCTCACAGGTGCACTAATGACTTGCTGTGACTTGAATGAAAGTGAGCTCCTGTGAGTTTAAAGTATCAAGTGTTCACTAGGTAATACTTTTAACATTATAGCTGGAGATGTTTTGTGCAAGGCACTGCTTTCACTGTTTCGCCTTCACCTAGTTTCTACTCTGTCATGTGGTAGAAAAATATTCTTTCTCAGTAGACTGGTCTGTAAGCACAGCTTCTGTGCCACAATGGCTACATATATTAGCATTTCCAGTGTGAAAATCTGGGTCAGCTCTGTCACATTGTAGTGAAGCTCTCACCTCCCAGCTCCTGAGTAATACCAACCATTAAAGTCCTGCTGAAAATCACTTTCAATCAATCTGAAAAGTTAAATATATCTATCTATGCAAATGTATTTATTTACAAGACTTCGAAATTCACTGTCTCTTAAGCATTAGCAACAATAAAATCAATCATTCCAATATTCAAAGAAAGCAATGCCAGAAGGGGAACAAGCGGTTTTTGAAGTAATTCCGTTTCATTTGGGTGAAAGACTTATGATTAAAAGGTCTCTGTTTAATCTAGTCCCTCTCACTCTTTGGGTCTGGCAGAATGTTTCCTACAGGCAGTTTGAGTGTGAGCTTGTGACTGAACACAAGCTAATAATAATACACCCTGGCTAAACTCACAGGTTCCTCGCCTGCTAGGGCTGCTTTTTCCTGTACCTTCTCTAGTCTCAGCAAATTTCTGCCACAGGTTTATGCAGCTGGCAAGAGAAATTAAACTGACAATAACCAAAGAGTGGAGCAAATTGCTGCTTGCTGCTTCCAGAGTGCTAAGTGGAAGACAAGTTAACATATAAGCAGCTCTGTGCTAGCAAAGACTGTTGTTGCTCTTGCTTGGCGGTAGCATAAAGGGGAAGGAACCTTGCTTTATACCAAATAATCACAGGAGAGGCAGATGACTGTTGACTTGAAATACTTTTTCCCTCCCAGACCTCTTCAGATACTAATCTGGATGCTACACATCCACCCACTGTTCCTGCCATAAGGTCAAAGTTGAATTGATAGCTTTCCTACAGTTGATGAAGTGTCTCTATCCAGCTGTTTTCCTGGAAGCACCAAAGCTCAGTCCTGACTGATTGCTCTCTTAACCTGCTTCTCAAGACTTCAGATAACTGAGTGGAGATGGCACTGATGGACTGGACTTTGCTTTGAGCAGGAAGGCTGCTGAAGTCTCAAGCAAAGAAAATAAAGGCCATTGTTGCTATTTGGCAGCTTCTGCTAGAAAGCAGGGGAATGGAATGATGCACACAAAGGTTATTTAAAATAAATGCTCAGCTTGCCTCTGCAGCTTCAGGTAATGAACAAGGTGATTGAATGAAGAGCTCAGTCGGGATGCTCAGGAAGGGTTTGGCTTTCCCTGCTGCCCTGCTCACAGAGGGCTAAGAGTGCCAGGGCAGGACTTTGGTCTAGCTCTTTCTAGCTCAGTTTAGCTCTTGTTCACTGCAGTCCCTCTTTGGGCTTTGTGAGATTTGAGGAAAAGCAGGAGATGAACATGTTCATATCTGGGGTCCTACCTGGACACAGGAAATTGGAATTGGTTCAGTTGTGCCTCTGAAGACTGGGCAGGGATATTCATGCTAGCTCCAACAGCTAGCTCCCAAGACAGGGTTATATTTGGTCTGCTGCAGGGGGTGAAGTGGACAGACCCAGGTACCTGAGAAGAGTTACTCTTGATTACACATAATGAACCTTCTCTAAGGAGTGATTCTCACCATAAGAGGTTGTAGGAGACAACTTTCTTTTTAAGAACTTTTGCTTACACCAGGGCCAAGTTCTCTAGAAAAGGGAAAAATCATCATGCCTTCCAATAAAATGAGTGATAGGAAACTGCCACATGTGTAGGAAGCTCCTGCTGTTGCACAGCCTAGGCATTGCTGCTTTAACATTCACTGGCAAGAACACTGTTATTCCCTCCAGTCATCCCTCACTTGTTCTTTTCTTGACAGCAGATGGGAAGCAGGACACAGGAGACACCCTGAAAAAGAGCTATTACATCCTTATCTTTGCTTAATCTTGGTTTTTCTGCACCTTCTTTCATAATAGTTGATTGGTTGTGCTGTGTCAAGCACATGCTTTAAAGAAATCTATTTATGGGGATGCTCTATTTGCAGCTGGATTGGTTTACAATGGCAAATAAAAGAACTGTCTTCACTGAGATGTGCAGACAGGCTCAAGGTCATGCTAGTCAGACAGAAGACATTCTCAGTTAGTGAGCCAGATCACTGTGCTAGCACAGTCACATTCACCAAATAACAGAACAGATGAGGTTGGAGGGGACCTCTGAAGGTTATCCTGTCTAACCACCCTGTTTAAGCAAGAGTACCTACAGTCAGTTTCCCAGGATCATGTCCAGATGGCTTTAGAGTAGCTCCAAGGATGGAGATTCCACAGCCTCTCTGGGCAAACTGTGCCAGTGCTCCATCACCTTCACAGTAAAAACATGTTTCCTGATGCTCAGGAGGAACTTCCTGTATTTCAGTTTGTGTCCAAATTCCCAAATCAAGTCTTTGTTTCTCAGCCTAATCTTACTGGCTACAAATGACCTACAAGTAAATGTAAGCTCAAGTGTTTTGATGTACCTGCATGAACAGAAAGAGTTGGTATCTTTTCTCTGGTTTAATGACAAGAAAGTTGAAGGAATTATCTGCCAGGATAGAGGGAGGCAGGAGAAGGGGGGCCAGATAGGCTTGATAGGGAAAGGTTTACTTCTTTGTATGGTCCAGTCCATAACACCTTCAGGCTGACTGGGATTCATCTGATGCCTGTCAACTGCATACCAGTGAGTGCTCCTGTTGGTAGGAAACTCCTGCCTTACACTGGATTTTCTTCCTCACTTCCCAAGGATGCGTGTTTAGTTTGCATGCAATTTTGATATGCCATGTCTTTCTCCTGATGGCCTCAGAATAATATGAAAGATATGTGCCAGACTTTAGAAGGTGACAGCACAAGCTTTATGATTACAGTACACAAACCTCCTTCCTAACTTAGGCAAAATCTAGCGAAACAGCATGAGAGCAACACATGCAATTTATCTGCAGAAATGCCAGCCAGATGCCCTCTCAACAGAACTGATACTGCCTGTTGCAGGACAGTAGCAAAAAGAAGTCTTCCACAGGGCAAATTTACAAAACTCTGAGGCACAACATTAACTTTGAACAAAACCTGGGACAGTCTGCACTGATGTCTGGGATTCAGGGGTATCATGTCAGGGGGGCATACAACAGACACAGCATATGTGTGCATCCTGCACAGACTGACAAAGACCAGCTGATCATAGAGGTCACCACAGGCAATTTCCTCATGATATGTAATTCAAAGATACAGTTCCTGAATTAGTGGGAAAAGAGAACAAAATGACCCATTACTATGTGCCCATTCTGTCTCTGCTTCCTACCTGGCCACCTTTTAGCACAAACCTGGTGAAATTTCTCATGTATGCCATGGCCAGATGTGCTTGACCTGAACTGCAAGAGTATTTGAAACTGGACTAATTTTTCCCCTAGCATGAAACTTAAGTTAAATTAGGACTTAAATGAGGACTCAAAACACCACTGAGCTTTAATGTTTGTTTAAATATGGGCTGACTTTCATTTTTGTCAAATACTAATAGCAGAAACATCAACTACCTTTTCAAAATAATGGGCCCAGGTATATCATTTGCCTCTAGATTTTAAGCAATTTAGAAACCGGACAGGCTCAGATCTCCATTTTCATTGAGGGCTAGCTCCCACTGCAGTAATTTCCTTCAGCAGACACCAGAAACAAAGTACGTATTGATAAATGGGTTTCCTGGAGGAAAAAGTAATATTAAAGGATGTCACATTTTTTACAAATCTGCTTGGGAAAATAGCATACCATACAATAGCATAACTTAATAACATAAATTTTTCATTTTTTAATCAACCAAAGACATGTTGTTTCATGGAAGAAAAGCTGAACTACTTCCTTTTGTTGAGGAACATCTTATGCACACAACATATGTTCAATGTGCAGCTGGGCTGGCTTTTTGCTAGAATGTGGACTGTATGCCAAGATACTTTTGTCTGGATCGTGGGAATGTAAAGATGCCTGTAAAAGCATCTTTTTGGTATTGCTACAAACACGAAAACCTCTTTTATCTGTGAACCAGGACTCTGGGAAGGGGTGCCTTCTCTATATCAGTAAAAACACCTATTTTCCTCCATTCTTCTTCTGCTAAGGAACATAGAGCAAGTCAAGAGGGAAGCGTGTTATAATGACAAAGTGGCTGTGCAGGCTCCTCTTTTCAGTATTGGCAGCAGCAGCAGCTGTTACTGCCTCTCTGAAAGACAAGATTTGTTATAGCAGGAGCCAATTACACTGAAAACCTGCTGTCCTAAATAGGTTTGCTTAGCTAGGCAAAGGCAGAAATTGGTTAAAAGAAAAGGGAGAGACAGCAATACTGTTCCTTGTTTATTTATGCCACCTATTTTGTATAAAGACACAGATAATGAGGCTGGCTGATATGCCACTGGAAGCAAGTACTCAGATGAGTGTGAGGGGGAATTAGCACCCTGCAAGGACAAGCCCTGCTCTTACATATCATAACTGGGCACTGACCAAAGCTCTCTGAGCATGAACTGCTTCCTCACAAATGTGTTGTTTCCCAGTCATGCCATTTGGCAGCCTTGCTGGGATTTCTTCCATGTGCAGTGGGGGCTAATAGGGGAAGAAGCATCTTTGCCTCTCAGAGTAGTAGGAAGTAAGCTTGTGTAGCCTCACAACTGTCCTCCCCAACACCTGCAGAGATGCTGATACCCCTGACACCATCTTGCAGCGTGTCTGACACACTGGCATTTCCTTGCTGAAATGTAAAGAAGGTGCTCTGCTGTTGTGAAGAAGGCACTGATGTTGCAGTGATAACTGTTGTTTCATGCTTGCAGACCTTTTTTCTGTGTAAGGGGGCTTGAACACACACTGAAGGAGAAAAATACTTTGGATGAATGTGGTAATATAAAGCCCTTTCTTGTGAGCTATGCCAGACTAATACTATTTTTTCCATTTCTGCAGCTCCCAGTCATAACTCTGTGATGATACTGCAAAATAAGAAATGGTCAAGATAGGTATAATTTTTTTTGGAATTCACATCCTTCTGAGCCTTCTAAAATTGAGCTGCTTTCTGTAATCTCTCTCTTAGAATGATGGTGTCCTGAAACACTGTTAGAAAAGAATGGAGACTTTTTGTGTGTTTCCTTGTTTTAACAATGAGAGTCCATTTGGATGCCTCAGATACACATGTTTTCTGTTACATGGTGATCAAACAGTTCTTGGGCAAAATCTAGAAATTCAGACACAGGTGATACTGATGGCACTATTTTTGTTTACACTTTTTATTCAAGTTCACCATACTTCCTCTGCAAGTCCCAAATATGATTTAGATCTCATTGGATTAGGTCTTTACAGATACACGGTATTTGCCAGTACTGAGTTTGTGGTCTGAGTAATGAAGAAAAACTGATGCAAATGAGAGAAAAGTCATTTAACTACCTGTAAAGACAGTACTAGGAGCATAAGATACTATAGAGTCTCCTGAATTTTATGCAACATCCTTAATTGCTGGAGCACCCAAATCCATGTGAACTGCTTACATAGCTGCATATTAAGGTGGTGCATTCCATCTCCTGAAGACCCTGATGGGTCTTGCTTCAAATGAAATGTTATTACTTTGAAGAAAGTGGATTGAGAGAGCAAACCATAGCTTCTTTTGCCCCTCTCTTCATCTCAGGATGAGCTGCTTATGGTATTGCAGAGAACTTTGATGACAGGACTTCTAGCCAAGACAGTTTGGCGTACAATGCCAATAAAGTGCTTTTCTGGGCGGTACACTGTTCTGAAGAGCTATATAATAATGAACATATCCTCCCATGTTTTGAAGCTCAGAAATTCACTTACATAGTTCCACCCAGACAGTACATATTGCTTAATAGCTGAATTAATTTCTGTTGTCGCTTTTAACAATATGAAAGCTTTGTTTTTCATACTTATTCTGAAAAGCAGCATTCCAGCAAAATTTTTCAAAGAAGAAAGCACAAGGAATATGGTCTTTAAAATACATATCTTTGAAAGCAACAGCTTATCATCACTTATTGTAACTGTCAAACCTTTCCACAAGGACATGTTTCTTGCCCTGACTGCTTTATTGCTGCTGCTGTCACTCAGCATTTGTAAGGAGACTAGCTTCTTGGCATTGCAGTACCTACCTGAACTTTCTGAACCAACGCTTGTTATACCATGGTACTCTTTGCACTGATGAAAACAAATCACAGCCTTCCCAGAACCTGTGACGTATTCAGTTATCTATTTAAGGATTCTCTAACCTTCAGTATTAAGAAAATGAAGAACAAAACCTACATTTTCCTTACTGCTTTCCCGTGGTGATGTATAGATTGAAAAGTCTTCTGGTCTCCTTTTGAAATTGTCTTAAGTTTTTGTTATCTGTCTTGAAAATAAAGCCACTTCACTAGGCCTGAGGGTGATTAATACATGTGAGGGGGCTACATTAACAGGTATATTTTATTTTTGTGTTACTCTGCCTCTGAGCACTTGACTTTGCAGGCTTAATGCTCTTTAAACATAGGAGGTTGATGTGTGAAACTTAGAGTGCATATGTGCATACACATGCAAAATGAGCAGTCTGTGGTTCTTAAATCAGTGTCCTGTTCCCTTGATCTAGAGGTCTTTTATGTAATTCAGCTGATGTTTTTCTTCATCACTTATCAAAAAGTAATATTGCAATTCCAAACATCTCTTCTATATTTGCATTGGTGAAACAACAAAAGAAGGATGCTTGGGCACAAAGCAGGCATTTTCTGACAAGAAAACGTAGTTTTCACTGTGTTGCTGTGTGGTACAGATGCAAATCAAATGAAGCCTGGAGAAGTAATTTGAGGAAATTTGAGCTTTGAGGAAAAAATGTTGACCTGAGTCCTGCAGCTGGCTCTCCCAAACAAAAGTGTAGTTGTTGTAAGACCAAAATGAGAAAATGGAGCACAGTGTGGAAAGCCCATATGTTTTTCAGACTTGCTGGCAGTTGCGCACTTTGAGAAGAATCAAAGGAAAGGTCTAGTGTTGGTGTTGCTGAGGCACTTCTCTCACGTTTTTGCTGGGTAGACTTTACCAGTGACAGGGATGGGTCCTTGTTTTGGCAGGCCTGCCGTCTCTTGTAACTGGCCTGCATACCACTGAGGCCATGACTTCTAGAGTTAGACAGCTTCTGGTTGAGGAAGAGCCTTGAGGAAACAAGATTAGTGATATTCTTCATATGAACTAGATCTTAGTTAGTGATACAGCTAGCAAAGAAAGGCAAGTTCCTTCTCAAGCTGGAAAATGTATCCTGGAGATTATGGTGTGTGTCACATTTAATGAGTTCATGAAGGAAAGACATAGCCTCTGTACAGACTCTGCGGAGGACTTTTACCATTTGTGACCATACAAAGGTGTCTGAGAAAATTTGGGTAGCCTTAAAGGCATAGCCACAGCTTACCTTAGTAAACACAACACATGCCTAGAATGGCCTCATTCCTTAAAAATGTTGATGGGGCTGGTCTTATACAGCCTTCCGGAAAAAGTGACATGGGCACGGGCATCTGGTTGAAGATACTTTCTCATCGTGATGTTTGAAAGTGTAAGGAAAATTCTTTAATGCCTCATAGTTTCAAGGTGAATATGGAAGAAAATTTTATTTAATCATATACGGAATACTGATCCACCCTCTTCTGAAGTGCCATGCCACTTGATACCTGTCACAAAAATCAAAGTGATTCATAGAGTTATCTGCCCATCAAAGTTGATGAACAAGATAGCCCCTACAAAAGAAAGTGCTTAAAAGTACCAGTATTTAATTCTGGTAATGAAGCAGTATCAGACTGGTCCCATATTTATGCATTAATATCAAAGTTACTTCAGTTGCCTCCCTGTACTAAGTGAGACCTTTCTGAAGCTACTGGTATTTTAAACTGGGAAAATTATGAAAATGGGCAAACCCTCCGTACTCAACATCATAATAGAGAACATTGAGGGGGAGATAGTGTTAATGGCTCTACATGTAGATCAGATACAAGAAAATACAGCTTCATGAAGTGCATTGTGAAATTTATTGCTTGGTGATAATCAGGTCAAATAATATGTCTGGTATAAAAAATGACAGGAATATTTTATGAGTGCTAATAATATTTTAATTATGTGAACAAGGATAATCTGCTTCATAGCGTGATGGCTAAGGGTAGAATTGCATTTCTTATGCACGATGCTAAAGAAGAGACATCTGTGCTGTGGGATTTGTGCTCTATTTACTGATCTTTGTCAGTGACTTTTATAGTCCAAAGTATTTATTTTTTGCTGGCTAATTGTTCCATTTCTGTATTTTTAAAAGATGGTAGTTACAGCCCCTATAACTCTATGTGACGTGACAGGGTCTACACTGTAAGCAAGGAATTGGCCTCTGCCAGCTTTGCTGTTCTAGACTTCTGGAGGAACTGCCCATGAGGAGAGGTGACGGAGGTGCTGGGACAGGGTTTGTTCTGAGGAGTAACTGGGAACTATTTTGGCTACACTGCAGATGTCTGAACTTCTGTTCCATTCGCCTGCTGAACTGTGGTTCTGATCCCTCTGAGCGAGCAGGAAGTTGATGGCAAGGTGACTAATCGTGTCATGGGAATGTAGACTTCTAAGCTCCCTTCCCTTACACAGCACTCCTGGAGCAGGCATCCCTCTCTTATACTGGAGCCAGTCATGTGTTGATCACCACCTTTGTTCCCTCATCTACAGTAACCCCAACAATCTAGCTGTTGTAGCATGGAGGTTATTCTTTTCCTTTTGCAAATTTATGCTTGTTTATGATCATATAATCATAGATTAATTTGGGCTGGAAGGGACCTTTAAAGGTCATCTAGTCCACCCCCCTGCAATGTGCAGGAGCATCTTCAACTAGATCAGGTTGCTCAGAGCCCCGTCCAACCTGACCTTGAATGTCTCCAGAGATGGGGCATCTACTACCTCTATGGGCAACCTGTTCCAGTGTTTCACCACCTTCATCACAAAAAATACCCTCCTTATATCTAGTCTGAACCTACCCTCTTTTATTTGAAAACCATTACCCCTTGTCCTATTGCAGCAGTCTTACTAAGGAGTCTGTACCCATCTTTCTTTCAAGCCTCTTTTAAGAACTGAAAGGCCTCAATAAGGTCTCCTTGGACCCTTCTCTCCTTCAGGCTGAGCATCCCTAACTGTCTTAGTCTGTCCTCACAGGAGAGGTGTTCTGATAGTTTTTGTGGTCTTCCTCTGGACCTGCTCTGACAAGTCCATGTCTTTCCTGTGCTGAGGACCCCAGAGCTGGATGCAGTATTCCAGGTGAGTTCTCACCAGAGTGGAGTAGAGGGCCAGAATCATCTCCCTCGACCTGCTGGCATGCTTCTTTTGATGCAACCCAGGATACGGTTGGCTTTCTGGGCTGTGGGTGTGCATTGCCGGCTTATGTCCAGTTTTTCATCCACCAGTACCCCCGAGTCCCTCTCTGCAGGGCTGCTCTCAATCCCTTCATCCCCCAGCCCATATTGATACAAGTGATTGTCCTGACCCAGATGCAGCACCTTGCACTTGGCCTTGTTGAGACTCAAGAATTTCACATAGTCCCACTTCTTGAGCTTGCCCAGGTCCCTCAGGGTGGCATCCTGTCCCTCAGGCATGTCAGCCACAACACTCAGCTTGGTGTTGACTGCAGACTTGCTGAGGATACACTCAATTATGTCTATTCCTGTGGTGACTGGCTGAGAAACACTGATTTTTGTGTCACCAGCTATGGAAAGGGACTCTTTCACTTCCCTTTCTTCTTCCAGCTCTCTTTCATTGTAGGGTGAGGATGCCCTTTACTGAGCTGTGTCCACAGGATGATAGAAATTTACAGAGAATGTGTGAGTAACACAGTAAGACTGGTTGGTAGAAACTGAACCACAGTTGCATCCTCATTCTATACTGATCTCACCCCACAAAAAAAGATTGCCTTGCCGGTACAAAAATAAAACCAGTTTTCAGTTTGACTTGCAGAACCAGAACAGCCCTCTCTGGACTGGTGTTTGAGCACACGTTAGGTCCACACCGAATTCTAGACAGCTTTGCTGCTATAGCTTTAAAGCAGAGCAACATTTTTTCCTGCCTACAAGTGTAATCAGGGTGATGCTAAGACAAAGCATGTTCTTCTCCATGCCCTCATTTATTCAGAGTTGTTCAGGCTGGCCTGACCTGTGCATGCTGTCAGCAGTAGACAAAAGCATAGGAAGAACTGCTGTGGCCTGCATGTCCTACGTTTTATGTTGACTCCCTGGTGTGAGCAATGGAATACTCATTTGCAGCATCATTAGCCACCTTCAGCACAGGCCTGAGCCCACCTTAAGGATCATTAGTGAAACATGTTGCTTGTTCCTGCACTCAGCCCCCAGACTGGATCCAGCTGTTGGTGTGCTAGTGTAAGGTTTTTCAGATGCAGGCGGAGGCAGAATTAAGACTCGATGCCAAAGCTAGCAATAAAATTAAATATTAAGAATCCAGCAAATGTGAATGGAATGGACATGCCACTTCTACCTGGCTACACACAGGTAACTGGTTACTGTAGGTGTCAAGGAGCTGAGTGGTAAGGAGAGGTATGAAGCTGGAAAAAGTGGTGCCTTTGATTGTGGCATGATTTTCTGTCAAGCATGAAGAGCTGTGAGTGAGGTAGCACAAAGCTGCAGATTCAGGAAGAGAGAAAAAATGCCAGGTTGCTTGGCTGGGGGGAAGAACAGAGGCTGAGACTGTGCTTGGAAAACAGGAGAGCCTGCTGGGGCAGGTCTAAGAAGAGGAGAAACAGAGAGGAGGGACGAGTGTCTAAGGTGAGCCAGGAGGACAACCACAAAGGCTAGGTCAGGGAGGCAGGAGGACAAACTGCAGGAAGAGTTCTGGGATCAGAGAAAGAGAGTGAAGTGTAATTGAGGCCAGAATGGAAGAGGTTGCATTTCTTGCAGAGATTGAAATAATATGCCAGGCAACTGGCAGTGTGGAAATAGAGAAGACCACCTGTTTTTCAAAATGTTTTGTAGGAAGGACCAGGTGTGGATGCGTGGTTCACCCCGTGAAGAAGAGCCTTTCTCTGGTCTTTGTGAAAGTATTTTCCCCATGTTTTTACAACGTTTACAAAATCACTGATTAATGGTGTTTTAGATGTTGAGATACAGGAAGCTTTGACCTTTACCTATTTTCAAACTTCAAAACTACCTACAGTCAAATTCATGACAAGTGTAGGGTGGGGTTTCTGTAGTCTCCCAAATGCATTTAGCTTCAGTTCATACTTCTGTCTGTTTTTTTGACTTTCAGAGCTGGTTTTTGATTTTCAGAAGGATGGTTTGTCCCGGTGAAATGATTGTTTATCAGTTCTCCTCAATAAACTCATGAACAAAAATATTTAAAAATCTTTGACTTGAATGCTGTTAAGAAGACAGGTTATTGACGTATTGGAATACTTTGCATTCCTTAGACGAGTGGCATTGAGCTAGCAGGAGACTGCATTTTGCAAATATCTCACACCCACCCAGCAGGAATCCAGCCATTGATATATTAATATAGATGAGACTGTTTATGGCGCAGGTCTTCATTGCCAGAAAAACAGAGTTCTAAACCTGTTTTCTAAGTGTGGTTTTGTAGTGTATCTCTGTTCATGTCATACATATTAGGGCTGGTTGAAGTTTTTAGCATATTGGAAATGTGGTACTCCTTACTCTCCAGAATTTTCTTTCTATTTTTTGCTTAATTTTTTTTTTGTTTTTAATATAATTTCATTTTTTATTTTCTGAAAATAAAAAAAGCATTCAAAACTTACTCATTTTAGCCTGTTGGTTTTGGTTTGGTTTGGTTTTTATCCAGTTTGAAGGTTTGTGGATTTTTTTATTTAAACTGTTTTCTATTCCCAGGAAAGAAGACACTTGCAGTGCAAATCCTCTGGGTTTATTTTCCATCTATGTTTCTCATATCCTCCCCCACCTGCCCAGGACTAACCCTTCCAAGCAAACTTTTGCAGTCCACCCAAGAGCTCGGTCATCAGCCAAAAAAAAAAAACCAAACCAAATTTAGAATGAATTACTAAGTATAAGCAGGAACAAAATATTTTTAGGTCAGCCTCTCAGTACTGTGGTTCACAAACTGGAACTAAAGCAAACTTCCAATGAGAGCTGTGTTGGCAATGCTACATTATCTGTGCTCTCCTCAGACTTTGGGATTTAGCATGTTTCTGGCTCATACAAGAACAATAAACACCACTCATGTCAACCGCTTCCCAGCCTACTATCTAGGTGACAGATGTCCTCAAGCATTTGCTGTATGTTGCCTTCTGCAGCTATGATTCATGTGAGATGAGAAGGAGCCCACGTTTCCCTGCGAGAGTTCTCAGTGCATGCTGCAGATCTGAGCTGTCTCATTGCTGTGCCGTGATTAGGACAAATGGGTTTTGGCACACAGAGAAAGGAAGGAGTTTCAGACTTGCAGGATGTGTTCACTGCGCCTAGTTTCAGCTGGTACTCTCCTCTAGGACAGTCAGATTTCACAGTAGGTGTGTTTCTGCACAGTTTGTCTGCCCTTGCTATTGCATTAAATGGAGAACAGCAATTGATGGGAACATACTGCAGGTTGTCTCCTTTCTTCTGCATGTCCTCCCAAGCAATTGTGGGCTTGAAGTTGGGTCAGTCAGTCACACGAGTCATCCAGAGTGGAGCATAACATCTACTGCTATTGCAGGTGTCACTGATTCTGATGTGTTGCTGGTTCTGACAACATAGTTCTGAAACATCATAGCTGGAATGTTAGTGCATAGTGAAGGGCTGAACTTGCAACTGTTTATTGGGAGGGAGCACCGAAAAGCTACTACTGAGCAACTACTGAGCTCTTCTGCCTGTCAGAAGAGCTTTTGTTGTAGTACACTATTTGACATTTGCAACTCACCTAGCTTATTGTAAACATATTTAAAAACAAGAAAATTTTGAGGCTTTTCTGTCTGGTGTTGTGTAAATGTTAGTGACTGGAGGTTCTTTTCAAGTATTTGCTGTCACTAAAAAAGAAATTCTGAGGCATTTCCTTTCTCCAACTCACAGCTGATTACATGATCTTCTGTTCTACTTTCTTTTGCAACAGTACCAAGCCTCATCTTTTTTCATAAGATCACAAGCTCAAATATTTGTATACTGGTTTCATTGGGACTTCAGCATACCTACCTGCCTACTGAAATAATGATTTTTACTGACATTTGGAGCATGCCTGCAATTGTAACACAGTAGCTGATGTACTGGTTGAAGGAGTAAAAAAATGAAATGCACTACCTAAAAAGGAAAAAATCCAACCAGCCTTGTGGATGGATAACTGTTAAACATGAAAATCAGAACATTTACAGAATTAGTATAGAACCTCTTGTTCACTGGCTCCTTTCTGACGCAAATATATACACATATATATCAGTCAGTATAGAGTATCCAGGGGTGAAAGTTGTTTTCTTCATACTTCTGGCAGCTTTTGTTTACAGGAGCTCAAGTCCATACTCAGGTCTGTATCAGATCTACTATATCCATCACACTGGCTTCTGCTTTTTGCATTTGTACGTCTGCATGCATTAAGTAGCCATAAGTAAGCAAGAACTTTGACAAACTGTACAGTGACCATTCAGTGCTGGATAATGGCCTTCACAGAAACTTCACAAGAAATATAAAATGAAGACAGTGCTCCTCACCCTTCTTGTCTTTGTCTCTGTTAAGCAGCCTTGCTACTTTAAGACCTTTCTTGAATTTAAACATAAAAGTACCTCTGGTTTTTGTCCTCCTTTCACCTATAAAGTGAAAGCTTTGGTTGGAAAACATTTTCTAAACTCTAGCTTAGATATATTCATAGCCTATTTGAACCACTTATTCTTGTGCCAACACTGTCCTTTATCTTAAATAATTCTGTTCTTCCCCAGATGTTTAGCCCAAATCAATTTATAGACATCAAACATCCTCTCCAGCCTTTGCTTTACTAAGCTAAACAACTTCCACCCTTCAGTCATCCCAGCAAAAGCAGGCTTTGCATGCAGGCTTCTCCATACACGTTTCCAGTTTCATTTCAGCCTGCCTTGAGATTGTTGCCCAGAACCGAACACAAGAGTTCACCAGCATCCTTGTGCAGTGCCATTTTCATGCTGTTACTAATAGCATTTCAGTCACTGTTGCTTTCTACAGAGGACAGATAAGACATTTTTGGGTGTGGAGCATCGTATGTGGTTTAGTCCTGAAAGCATCAGTCTTCTGTGTTAACAGGAAAGTGAGCTGCAAAGAGAAAAACTCCTCCAAGCCCTCTTTTCCTGCTATGGGATATTTCTGCAGCTGAACAAGGCCTGAAAGTGTTTAACTTGGTCATGTGCACTTGCACGCATTATGTGTGCTGCATGTTCAAGGGCACTCAAGAGCATCCATATTGTGCTGCTCATATATGGATTTTTTGGCCCTCTCCTGATTTGGGAGTCCAGGCATGGCCCTTCTCACCAGTTTTGGCTGTTGTGTGCAGTCCTTTTTGCTGGAGAGAGGCTGAGGTGTGCTGCTTCTATGGAGAGTGTGTCTTCCACACGGCCGCTGAGCTCAGGTCTCCCTGGGCACAGCTTTGCACTGGGGCCTGTTGCCACGTTGTACGTCTCAGCCCTCTTGAACCATCTCTTGATGTGCTCCTTCTGGTGAGCTCTGCTGCGGAAGGCGCTCTGAATAAGGACAGTGCCTTGCACAGCAACTGCTCCTACTTTTTCTGTCCTCAGCTGCTGCTCCTATGAGTAAGCTTGTGTTTCTGGTCTTCCTTCCTTTACCCTGCTGCACATGCACAGGCTTCGTCAAAGTCCCACCTGCAGGTGTATGGCAGCGCATACATTGCTTCTTTTTGCACATGACTTATTAGATGACATTAAAGACATCTTAAAGGTCCTGAGATGTTTGAAGGCAGCATCAACCAATAATCAGAGTATGAATCAGACCTTTGCTTTCTGAAAAATACATAGCTTGCACTCATCATCAATAGCAGGAATAGAGAGAAGTAATAAGAGAAGGCTCTGAAACTGTATTGTGGCCTTTCAGTACTTAAAGGGGGCTTATAAGAAAGATGGGGACAGACTGCTTAGTAGGGCCTGTTGTAATAGGACAAAGCATAATGGTTTTAAAACAAAAGAGGGTGGATTCAGGCTAGATAAAAGGAAGAAAATTTTTACAATGAGGGTGGCAACACAGGTTGCCCAGAGATGTTAAGTGCCCCATCCCTGGAAACATCATGTTGGAGGGGGTTCTGGGCAACCTGATCTAGTTGAAGATGTCCCTGCTCATTGCAGGGTGGGTGGACTAGATGAGCATTGACAGTCACTTCCAACCCAAACTACTCTGTGATCCCATTGATTCTGTGATTCCATTGATTCTGTGAAAAACGAGCATGTTTCCTTCACTTGAGTGCTACTAGGCTTCTGTGTATCTCTGGCGGCGTACTTTATTTTAGAAAGGTGGAAGTGTTGTGTTACTTACAAATGAATCAATACCTGTTTCTACATACTAAAATAACTTGTATTTATTAACTTCAATTTCATCTATAGCCACTTGTCACCAATTCTTTAAAAGCTGGTTTTTGCAATAAGATATTCCTCCCTGCAATATTTTCTGCTAGTGTGTAACACTGAGTTAGAACAAGTGATGGGTTTGCTACCTATGTGTAATTGGGCCTGTGGGTGTTCAGTGTACATATATGCAAGAGTAATTTGGTTAATGACTCAATGCTTACTGCCCTCATCTTTGAATATGCAGTAGAACTGCTGTTGCCCCAAGCAGATGGAGATGAGCATGAATACATACCATTTTGGAAAAAGATCTACCACCAGAATAGCAGTAGTGGAAAGGTTTATACAAGCATTTATGTCCCAAATGCCTGGAGTTTTATTTGCCATGTCTTACTGGCACATGAGCTACTGCAACTGTTAAGCCTCTCTTCTTTCTCCTAAGACAGAGAGAAAACAACATCTAGAAAAGTGCTGAAGCAGGTCCTATAAGCTGGAATTTTTTGAAGAGCTTGGATTCCTTTTTACCTGTAGAATGTTTTTGAGGTTCTTTTATTCCAAGTGAACCCCACTTTTTTTTTTTTTTTTTTTTTTTTTTTTTTAATGGGAATGGACACTATTATTGTTAGGGAAACATGCAGAGTAGCCTCAAACATTTATACCAGGGGTCCTCAAACTTTTTACCAGGGGGCCAGCGTGGATGCAGTGGCAGGCAGCCATCTGCGGCTGCTTGGTTTCCCCCCCCCGCCCCTGGCAGGGGGGTCGGTAAATACCGCGGGCCGGATTGAGGACTTTGGGGGGCCGTATCTGGCCCGTGGGCCGTAGTTTGAGGACCCCTGGTTTATACAGTTGTTCTTAGTTTATACATATTTAGGAGATTTCTCCAGCAAAATACTGATCTTCATACTACTTATTCTCTCCTTAGGTTAGAAGAAAACAGCATACACTTGCTGAGTTTCATGTGACAAATAAAATACAAGCTTGTTTTCAAAAGAGAAATGTTGTTCCAAAGTTACTTTCCATTCCTTTGCACAGTTTGGTGAGAACGAAATAATATGCTTCTGATCATGGGAACAAGCAGAAAACATGGTGCCAGTGTAACAGCAGTGTTTGAGGTAAAGCTTTGTAGCACTTAGGTTACAACATCCTTGTCTCATAAACAAAACATACAGAGGGAGTAATTGCCCAGAAGAAAATTAAAACGTGACCATGGAAAATTGAAATAAGCATTATATCTTGGCAGCGTTTCTTTGTTTCCCTTTTATTAGTGGGTAATCTCTCAATTACTAGAACATACTTTCTCCCTCCAGCTGAGCCTAGCCATTTTGACTTGATTATATTTAACATAGTGATTGAACAGCTCTGAGTTGAAGTGTAAGTACTTAGGTCATGTTCAGTCGCTTTCTTCACTTAACCTCATGAGTGCATTATTCAGGCAGTGAAATTTCTTTGACTGTAAATGCAAGTTTTATCTGCATAATTTATCTCTAGATGTAAAATTAATGTAGTATTGGTGTATTTATCTCATTTGAAGCTGTATTTATAATAAATTGATCTTTCTTTTCATGTCAGTTTCTGATTGTTCTCTTAGTTTCAGCTACTGCTGTGTTGTTGGCATGCGAATTTAAAGTTAAGCACCATCTTCAGTTTCTTCACCAGGGACACTGTTTTAGCAGAAGAGATGGTCAGGAGAGGAGTGAGGGAAAAGAGGAGAAAAAGGTGCTTGACTATGCAGTGGTAAAATCAGTTGAGTGTGAAGAACTGGCAGCTGTTGTATTACACTCACAAAAGTTGCAGGCCTTTTATCTTGATATCTCAGACTCAGGTATTACATCAAGGCCAGATAGGCTGACCTGATGGCCAAATTAGGCCTGCTGGTTTAATTTGTATTCCATTGCTCTTCCAGACTAACTGAAGGGTTTCAACCCCATTGCCTCTAGGCTTTCCTTGCTTGGAAACCCCTTGTGTCCATGGGGTGTGGATGTTGTCCTGTGCTGTCAGTTCAAGCAGTTCAAGAGGAGACTTCTCACTTGATTCCAAAGCAAGTTCAAATTCTAGTTCAGGCTAATGGAGAAGCATGTCAAACCAGAGGCATCCTGACAACCCCTTGCAAGCTGTCTCTTTTCCCATGCCCTGTTTTCTCTAAGTCCTGGTCCACAGGCACCATGTCTTGGCAACACTTCTAACATTTATTACCAAGATGCTGCCTTAAAGTTTATTGCAATCTGGTGCAATTAAAGGGCTGGATCCTCCTGTCATTCAGCTCTGTGGGAAGTGTGATATTTCCTCATTTCACACTAAGCTTAGTCACTCCTCAGACAGACAGGGAAAAGGGACATATGTTCAGCTATGGGCACCTGAGAGAGCAGCCAGGGCTCCTCAGAGTCAGCAGGACAGACAGGCTTACTCTCTGATATTCTGACCTGTCATCTGGATGAGCTGAGTGTCTGTAGCATATGCTTTGGAAGGGAAAGCAGGACATAAGTCAGCCCTGAGTCCAGCCTGCTGCGTCTGATATTATCATAGAATCATAGACTCATAAAATCATTTGGGTTGGAAATGACCTGTAATATCACTGAGACCAAATGTAAACCTAACACTGCCAAATCCAACACTAAACCGTGTCCCTAAGCACCACATCTACACTTCTTTTAAATACCTCCAGGGATGGTGACTCATCCACTTCCCTGAGTAAGCATGCTTATATTCTTGCTTGGGCATGGAAATGAAGAGCCTAAAAGCTGCTGAGATTTGTGCCATTGGATTAGTTCCTCCAGTTGCAACCACTAAATTTTTACTTATTTATCTGTCACTGCTTAGGAGCCTGGCCAAAAGAAAGAGTACCAGTGCACTAGGTTTTCTTTTCTTACTACACTACTGTATCTTCTTTTGTACTTAGTCCAAAAGGAAGGCAGGTCGTGTGAGGCGGTTTCAGGGTTAGGCCTTCCAGCACTTTCCTTTGTCTCTGCTAAGGGATGCTGTAAATTGCCCTGTGGCTCTTCCTTGGGAATACTCCTGAGGTATGAAATGTCTCCAGCGGGCTCTGTGCACACCAGGCAGAGTCCTGCTGCTGAACCTCCCCACCTCTAGACCTCTCCTGCTGGCAGAGGTAGGTCAGTGTTGGGACCAAGCTCCGTGTGATGAGTGGCAGTCTTTGAATCTACCTCTTGATGTCTTCTCCCAACAGCTGGATGGAAATGTAGTTGTAATAGGGGGTACAGCAAGTGTTGGGTATTTAAGCCTGGTTTTAAAAGAGGTTTGCTTCAGTTTCGAGGGATGGGTGCAAACAGCATGCTTAGTGCTCATTGCGTACAAACAGTGACAGGAAGCTGTGATTGAACACAGAGGTGGAGCCCTCACAAAAGAAATGAACCAAAACCTCTCGAAGCCTTGTGAGAATCACAGTATCCAGTGATTTGCCTCTGAGGAGGCAAAGCTCAAAGCCTTATCCAGATACAATGACCAAATTATTACAGAACATGTCCTTGGATATGACTACCCTATGTGCATGCAAAACATTTATGACTGCTACTGTATGCCTGAAGATTGAAACACATTTGATGGTGTTCCGGTACTGTGGGTGTATAAGGCTTTTAAGTTAGGTATTGCCATTCAGGATGGAGAGACATAGTTTCGAGAATCTCACACCTGTCTTAGAGATGTGACTGCCAGCTTCCTGTCCAGCCTCATTCCAGCCTCATAAAATTACTCTGCTCTAAATCCCACCAGAGATTTTTCAAAGAAAACCTCTAAAAGCAGTTGCTGCTAAGTCGCAACTAAAAAACCCATTATCCTGAGTAAGTGGACTCCAACAGTATCCTGAACAGTGCATCCCAATAGCTTCTATGACACTTGTTGTCTCTTCACATAAAAACAATGATTAGTATAAGTAACAAGTATTGCATTTCATTGAGATCATGACCTTAGCGTGAAGATACCAGGCAAGTAAGAGCAGAGGCCTCATGTGGTATAAGCCAGTATAGTTTTACGGAAGACATAAGAATGCTTATATTTTGTCCAAACCAATGTCCAGGCAGGCTTATTGGTCTGTTTGATAGTATTCAGCTGCAGATGCCCAGGAAGGACTATGAAAACAGGACGAACATGCAGTTATTCTGCTTGTGCTACAGTTTCCAGATTTCTACAAATCAGCAGAGCTTCAGTGATTTGCTCTGGACAAAGATGTGACCCCCTTTTAATTTTTTCTCCATCAAAAAGAAAACGTTAGTTTAGCAACAAGGATGTGAAAAAACAAAACAACCTTCCTAAAGTACCTTTTTCAGTTGCCTTGTAACAGCCAGAAATAATGTTTGTTAGTTGCTGCTACTATTTTTAAAATGTGCAGCTGCAAAATGCATCATTTTCCATCAAAATGATGAGAATACCTTTAGTCTTTATATAACTTTAACGCATAAGTAATGCTGTGCAGCTCTGATATATAGAAATATTTTATAATAAGAATACTTTTGCTTAAAGAATGTGGCCTTTAACCAATTTGTTCAATATATCTCCTGCCATTGTGACACCTTAATAGCTTACTGATAAAATCACACCATTAGCACACAGTGCTACGAGTCACCATTGCCAGAGCTCCCATGATGATACAGCAAATTATGAAACAAAACCCCAAAGTAATATTCTAACAGGTACTGTTTGGGTTTACATGCTGTCAGCTTCCATTGTTGGTTGCAATGGGGCTCTGGCTGCTTCTGTAGCTGCCTGTTATTCCTATTTGTACACTCACAAACCTACACTCTGACCTTTTTTGTGCTCCTGCCCAGTGCAAGTTAATTGTGGGGTTAATGAGTTTGTGGTGACTGGGGATATTCACCAGATGGCATAGTCTGCCTAACATTGCTTAATTTGCACATGAAGTTTCTATGAATTAAATGACCTTAAATGTCACGGGCTTTTGAATTGTAAAATAAATCTGACTCCCCAGGTTTGGATTTCCTGCGTGTTACCACCTATGTTTGTAAAGAGATCTCACATGAGGTCTTTAAACAATCATCAAATGGCTCCAAGTGCAGAAAAGTCACTCAGACTGTGCTGTTTGTACCAGCCAAGAGTATTACACATCTGTGGACCTGGTCTTGCCTGTGGATGTGCTTTAATTTACGCAGCACATGACTGTCTGCCATGTTTCTCTTGGAATTCAGATATTTATGAGGGTCAGATGTCCAATCTGTGGATTTACAGTCTTAAACTTACCCTTCTTTCTTTTTTTCCTCAAGCTTTTTAAGCCAGTGGGACTCTATTTTGACATTTTGAAATACCCAATAAATGTGTTTGCTACAGGAAACACTGGGTTGTGATTCGGTGCTGTGGATGGATAATATAACTTACCCCAAAATCGTCAGCTGGAAAAATGATGGGGATGCCCAGTATTTTAGTATGGCTAATTGAACTGTTAGGAAAGAGTTCATAAGAGGAGAGGGGGAGGAAAAAAAGAGATAAGCTCAGTTTAGTTCTACCAGAGTCTCCATTATGCAAGCTAGAAATGATTGGCAGCAGCTGTTCCAGCTTGTTCTCATGATCACACAACCAGAAAGAAAAGCTCAGGCTGCGCTGCTTCTCTTGCAGTAGGTAGACTCTTCGGGCTTTTCAGAGGGTGACTGAAAAGGTGGACCCTTAGAAGCCTGGCAGAATCCACTCGGAAAATGGTGGCTGCAGAATGAACAAGTACACCTCTCATCTTCAGCAAGGTCCATGAGAAGTTTCAGGTGTTGTCAAGATCCACTTGATGCATGGCTCTTGCAGTGGATATGTGAGCAGCTGGAAACTGCTGGAGTTCTCCCAGGCACATTTCTGAGCTTAGGGAGAGGGTGATTTGAAGCCAGAATATCTGAATCAGTGCTGGGCATTCATTGCTGCGTGAAGTGGCGTATTATAAGCTCATCAATGGCACTACACATATGTAAGCATTTTGATGTGCCATTAGATGTTTCTGGTGCAAAAATCATTTGCGGTTAAGGGACCAGCTTTTCAGGTTCTTTTTCCCAGCAACTCTGTAAGGCCCTAGTTCATAATAATTTTGAAGCCTCCAGCTTCCTTTTACAACCACCAATTATGTTCGGTTGCTTAGGGAGTGAAGGAGGTTTTAATCAGATCTCCATTTTTCTTCATTATGAAAAGTACCTTTACAAAAGATATTTATTTAAAATGTTTAAAGTGTTTGCCTTTTGAGAAAAGGCTTCCATTTTCTGGTAAAAATGCTTCTGTTGCTGTGTATAATACAACAAAGCAACAGTCAACCCTTGTGCTGTTTAATTATGAAAAACACTGCTAGGATGCAAATACGCAGACTATGTGTATTGCATTACCACACATCGTGGCTCATATCTGGGATTCCCAGGCACAGCAAGTCAGTTGTCTCAAAGCTGGCAGCTAAACAGGCAGACACCATCTCCTGCACTTTCACCTGATCTGCAAAAAATACAGAGCTGGAGCAGCTCTTGCAGTAGTTGCATCCAGACTCAAACAGAAGTGGCTACTCCTATGCATTCCTTGCAGATCGGATTGATCTGATTTTCACAGTCCATAAGCATCAGCTGGAAAATCTAGCCAGTGGATAAGATCTCTGCAACTTCTAATTGGTCATCTGCCTCAAATTCAATGGGGGGAAGAAAAAAAAAAAAGACAATAAATATTCCCTGGCCTTCTAAAGGAGCAGAAGTGTCTGAAAATTTCAGTAAATTTCCAGCATGGTGGGACTAGGACCAGCCAACAGAGCTGATGAGAAAGAGAGCTTATCTTTTGGAGATCTTGCAGCTTGGGGAGGAGGCTTTGGGGACACCCCTGCCTGATGCTGTCCTGGGTGGCTGTATAAGCAGGCAGGGCTGCTGTCTAGCAGGGGCTGCCTGCACCAGCCCCCCGGGTACCACCGTGTTCCCAGCAGCCGTGAACCCAGCTACTGCTCTTCTTTTGCAGAAGGTCACTTGCCAAGGGAAGCCTTGTGCCACTGCCTCCCCTTTAAACAGCTTTTTTCCCACTGGGATATGGCTTGATCCTGTTGCTGTGTCTCAGCCACAGCAGCTGTGTGTTTCCGTGCTGTATTTTTGTAAGCTGCAGTGACTGTAATTCAGTGATTACCACAGCTATTTAATCTGCTTAGAGAGCAGAGAAGGAAAGCTGAGAGGTGAAGATCTTCTTTCCGGAAGATTTCTAAATTTGCTTTTCTTTACCTATTTTCTCACTGTGTAAAGAAAAGTGGAAGAAAAGAGTCTAGCTCAGGCTGTGTTAAAGAGGTATTTGTTTTCTCACCCAACAACATTGATTAAGCTTGAAGGCTGGAAAGCATATTCATTTCTACATTGCTGTTCCAAATTGGTACCACCTGCCAGAGGAATTGAACCTGATAATATTCCTTTAATGCCATGAGATGCCAGTTCTATATTGGCTCTGCAGCTTTTTATGTTGGAACACCATCACCATGGTGAATGTTTTTCTTTTCCATATTTGTTTTTGCAGCAGTGAAAACAGGCGTACTCTCCTGTGTTCTGAGGCCAGACAGACTCAAATAGAAATTGCCAGACTTACTGTAATGAGGATGCAGTCACTTGGACCAAAATGTTGTAGCTATGTAATGTAGGCCATAGAGTGCTAGGTGCTGGATGGTGATATCTTGGCCTTGATTGAGCACTGCGAGCACCTTTTTAACTTCAAACTGAGTGTGAAGGTACTGCCAAGGAAAGTAAAAGTTTGTTCTGACCTTCGTTAGATTTGCTTTTTAGCTCACTGCAGTAGGGGAGAGCAGGAACAGACTTTTCAAAAAATCATTATATCTGAATGCAGAATATTGATATGAAAGATTATTTTTTTTCTTGTTCCACCATCCACAAGCAGTAGGTTTGGATGTCTGCATTGCTTTACGCTTGAGCTGATAAAGTCTGAATGCTATTTAGGCTGTGTTCTTCCCCAGAGAAGGATATTAATGAAGACCTGTCTTTTTAAAGCACTTGCCTGACGTAACTACAACTATTCTGAAAATCCTCAGTAAAAGTCATACTGATCATAGACCTAGATGGTCTTTTGTTTGTTTGTTTGTTTCCATCTTGATTAATGCATTTATTAGATGTGATTTTTCACTTGGGACTGGAGAAATCAAAACACTTGCAAAGGTATGAGCCGAACCTTTCATAGAAGGAAAAAATGGGTGAAAAAAAAAATCTTTTCCTGAAAATATGTAAATGCGAATTTTCCCACAAGTTTTGTAGGTGACCTACATTAAAACAAGTAGATTGAATTAGGTTTAGGTACTCAGGAAATAATCGATTTTCAGCAAAATAACACTTCTGTTGCATTTTCTTAAGCTATTTGTTTCCAACACATAGAAAAGCTGAACAGAAATGAAATGCTCTATGGAAAAATACAAAGCATGGCATAGGATGATCTGAAAACAGCCTTTACTCTCAAAACTTGACATTGTAACATTAAAAAAGCAAAAGAAGTATTACAGTAAGCTATAGAACAAATGCAGAGCTTACAGAGAGCTTTTAAAAACCAGGAAGCTACTGGAGATTAAGTTTCTGCAAAAGCAAGCTCCTAGTAAGACCCATTCAGAAACTTGACTGATAGAGCTGAGTGTTGCTGGAAAATCACTGCTTGTTGCTCTCTTGGGTTGTCTCCAGATCAGTCCACATTTCCTGAACATGTGAGGTCTCTGTCCTGTATCCCAGCCTCCAGGAGTGCAGGGTCTCCATTTCCTATACTCGTCTGACCCATATTTAAAGGGATCCAGCATGATAAAATAGCAGCAATTGGGACTGCAGGGATTTCAGGTGCTAGGGTCTACTTTCCCTCTTTTGCTGTCATCTTGGAAAATATTCAAGCTGAAAAAGAAGGTCCTGAGGTCTTGGGGCTGTTTGGAAACACAAGTGCTGGCGTTCTTGGAGCAGTTTTTCTTCTCAGACTTCCAGATCAAAGAAATCTCCAAAACTTTGCTCTTGTTCAGACCAAAAGCAGAATCAAAGCATCAACTTTCTTCTGAGCCAGGGATACCCGGTTGCAGACAAATGTGCTTAACATCCTGTACCTTGGAAAGAGAGACTTTTCCCTGCAAATTTGCCTATTACTCTGTGCCCCAAAGCTATTTCTGCCACTGCAAAGTGGTCACACAAACACAAAAACATTTTCCCTCATTTTGCTCAGAATTGAATTCCCAAGAAAAGTTCAGAGCAAGGAAGTTCTAGCACTGTGTCTGTAAATCCAGGCTCCTTTCACCTCCTCTGTGCTACCTCCCTTTAGGCTGGAGAGCAACTGATCCAATACTTTATCTTGGGTCTTAATCTAAGTGTGTTTTTTTAAAACAAGAACAAGCTCCCATTTATCCTTGGGTGTACTTCTGTGCAGTATAGATACTTGGTGATCTTTCGGTCCATGCTGCAAAGCTGCTGCAGGGAGCAAAGTTTCCATATCACGGATGTAATTGTCTCCTCCAGCTTTTGCTAAACTTTTGCTGAAATACTGTTGATGTTTCTTCTACCACATACTATCCTCAGTACCTTTGTTATGGGATAACATAACCATATGTTAATGAAGCTATTTTCTCACTAGGAAAAAGAGAACAAAGCGGTCCGAATGCCTGTGCTGGGTTTCCTCATGGATCATGGATAACTCCAGATGTGTCCTTTCTGCATGGGAAAGCTGTGCTTTGCAGGGAACACACCACTCCAGTGCATGCTGCATTCAGAAAGGGGTCATGAGTATGACTGGCAGTAGCAGGCAGCTCTTTTCCTTGGGATCAAGGAATAGGTTTTCTGCCCAGTGCTCAGTGTCTGTAGCAGATACCCTGCATTACTGGGAGGGATAACCACTGTGCAGAGAGGTGAAGTAGCAATGACCTTGTATGTTTGCAGTGGCACATTTCACCACATTGATAAATTACTGTCACACAGCCTGGCTGTAAGAGAGATGCCTGTAGCATTTTCCATCTATTTTTCATTCCTACATAGGAACTAGTAACCTCACAGTCCTTGCATCTGTGCCACTCCCTGGGAAAGTGAGGATCTAATGCATGAAATGTAGCTTTTTCACAGCAGTGGGTTATACACAGAGAAAACACTAGAATACAATTGCCCACTAGCTGGAAAGCAGTACAAATAGGTGATCTGCTGAGAGAGGGCTGCAGACAGAAGTTTAGAGTAAGAATGAGGATGGTGACCAGAGAAACTGCAATTGTCAGCTCTAAAGAGCACACTGCAGCCCTGCTAGCAGAAGCTGGAAAGAGGCCTGCAATAGAAAAAGGAGGGAAGATTAGGCTGATGATGAAAAGCTAATACGCACACCTGCACATCGGTGAATGTGGATTGTAAAAAAACTGATTTTGTGCATAAATGTGGTGTTGAACTGGTTTGAATCCAGCCCTGCTATTTTTTCCCAATGTTATCAAATTTCAAAGCATCAAACATGGATCAAGTTGCCAAAACAGTAAGAAACCAGTTTTAAGCCACTGGGAGATGAAGGGGAAAAAATGTTTAGAAATGCCAAGATTTTAATAGTCTTCTAAGTCTGTAGGGTGTAGTCTAGTTGAGTTTTCCAACTACTACATGATAACCATAAGGACGAGATTTGCTTTATTTCCTTATTTTCACAAAACAGGGAATGAAAGGGAGGCTGATTGTAAAGACTTATTCATACATGTTCAAAAAGAGCTAAATGTTGAGGTAATGCTACTTGGAAGAATGCAATTGTAAGGAGATTGTTTTTGTGGGAAGAATATGAACAATACATTGATGAAAGAGCAAAAATTTATTTTTTTCATCTCCTCTAAACCCTTTAGAAAGTTATGCAGAAGAGGTTTTGCTCAGAATGTCTTCAGTGGTTACAAAAATAATAAATTGTCAGAAATCTTTGACCACTGACTAAAATCAACCTGCCCCTTTGTTCAGATTTAGTTGACCTACCACACACTGGGACCACACCAAATTTATTCCTTGTGATCTGACCTTGCTGCAACTTCCCCACATAATGGCATGGAGTTTTCACCTATTTATTTCTATTTCACTTATTTATTTCTGTTGAATCATCCACCTTGCATTACCGAAACAAAAATGACTGAATGTTAAACAGTATTAAAAAAAACCCTTTGATTTAGCATTCAGTATTCTGGGTTACTGAAATATCTTGGCTGCAAAAAAAGACTGGAGATAAGCATCAAACATCTTCATTGTTCTAGAAGAGAAGAAACTCATTAATTGAAGGGAAACCTATCAGAAGCCTAAAGAATAAGGGGGAAAATGCCACTTTCCTCCTAACATATGATAAACAGAGCTTTTGAATGTTTGTAGTTTAGGATCCTAAATTTCCCATTCAGAATTGGAAGCTGAGGTTAGGGACATGTTCATAGACAGGTCAAATCATTATTTTTACTGTAGGTAACACATTCAGATGAGCAAAGAGCATGTGGGAAAGCCTGTCCTGACTCCTCTATAGTAAACCACTCTCTAGTTATTAATTGTTTCTTCTCTAAGTTCACATCTGTTATAAACTGGGGCAGCAGTGCCTGCCAGAGGTGAAACCACCTATGCGTCCATCACATCCATCTCACTGAATTTAGCAAAACTGAAACCAGATGTGCAGATGTGAAATAGTCCCAATGAGAGCTTACGTCCTTGTCATAGTTCTGAAAACCTCACCACATAAAAGAAACAATGAAGGAATGAAATAAATAGTGCATCTTTCCCAAGTATTATGTTGTGTAGGTTTTGTTTTGGTTTTTATTTTATTTTTCCACCCCCTATCATTCTAATTCTAATGCAAATTATTGGTACTGACTGTATTGTGTAAAAAGCTTGAATAAATCTTCTTGTTTACTCACCCAGCCCCTGGCCATTGCATTGATTTTAATATGTGCTAGCCACCCAATTCTGTCCTACTTTTTTTTTCATAGCCACAAGGTCAGCCCTTGCTATGTTGCTTCAGGGATTTCATTAGGGTGCCCCAAAAATTTTGCTTCTTAGAGGCATGATATTATACCGACACAAAAGCTGTTACTTCACAAAGTAACTAGACTAGCTCTCAAAAGGCAGCTTCAGTCAGAGTCAAACAGCACAAGGTCCTGGTGCCACCTCCTGCTTTCCACCTGGCAGCCTTCACATCTGGGTTTGCAGTTTATGGGTTTGCCATTTCACATGGCCTAGTTGTTTGAGCTCCACTTCTGAGTTTCTTGGGTTGACCTGAATTTAAAGAGAGCATTATAAATAATTGGAGCCTTTAGTCATCAAAATACATACCTGGACAAGCATTTTGTCATATTTCTGAGGAGTCCATTAAGTTCATAGCTGTCCAGGTCAACCTGTGAGGCATAGATGAAATGGGGAAACAGGCAGGACACACCTTTAAAAATGTAAGAGTTTTATTGTAAAATAGTTTTCTTGGTAGTAGGAACCCCTTTGTTAACCAGGATGTCTCACAAAGGCCAACATCCTTCCAGACAGAGAAAGGCAGCCAACAACCTGCAGTCAGGACATGCTCATGAGCTACTGGCCACACATGGAAACCTGTGGGCTCCTGTGGCTGTCCTGCCTGTACAAAACAGAAATGCGTGTCATTTTTCTCATGATGACTTGTACAGTAATTATGAACGCATTGTCATTTTGGGGATGAATACCATTTTTAGGAGCTCCATGTAGACGTGGAAGCCCAAGTTATGACCTCAAAAAGTGAGGTGGAAACTTCTGAGTCACATTCTTCACTAAAAGTGTTTTGCATCCATACAGTTGAATTAAGGTTCTCTAAAAGTTCAGATGGAATTTTTATCTGATTGTCAATTGTTTGAAGCCCTAATTTTTGTCTTCCCATGGAGCAAGAACCTTGAACTTCTTTAGTACAAAGAAAAAACTAAACCACTGTAAAAGCCTCGGTGAGAAAAACACTGAAAAGGACTCTGGGTCATTACAGAGGAGAATGTCATTTATCAGATTTTGATCATTTCATGCATAGAAGTCATAGAAGGTCACCTGACATCATGCTTTTGTAAAGAAAATTGCTCTGGAGTGTTTTGCAACCATCAACACTGACAATAGCATCTTCTCAGAGAATGGGCTTTTACTAGCTGGGAGATGGTAAGAGAGCACAGCTGGCTTGCAATAAAGCATGTGTAGTGTGAGCTGTACAGCACTCGCACTGCCTGAGATGTAGCGATGATTTTGTTAAAGTACGTTCCTTCTGTTTGCATCAGAGCACTTTGTTCCTTTTAACTCAAAATGAGCAAATAAGCTTCACATGGCTAATTCATTCTTCAACTTGTCCTGTGAATGCATATCATGCTTGCTGCCCCAGGTCCTACAGTCCTGCTGCTGGTCATGTAGGACTCTCTACGGGCCCTGTTACCAATTTGGGATCTTAGTCTAAGTAAGAAAACGCCTAAGGCTGCGAGGTAATGCACGAGACAGTGATGCACCCAGATAAACGTGATTGTGTGCCAGTCTGCTAAGCAGAGGCAGCAGTGTGCATTACTGGCTTTCAGATTCTGATGCAACTGGATTCAGGCACTCAGTTCTGGCAACAAAATGAGGGAAAAGGAGGGGTGAAATGTCAGTCTTTGAATAACTCTGCTCTGTCAGAGGTTTTGCAAATAGGAATTAGAACTGGGGAGACATACATAATTGAAATACTTTATTTTATTTTTTTGGACAAACACAGAACACTAGTGGGTTTTTTTCTGATTTGGGGGGAGGGTTTATTCCAACCCTCAAAGGAAGTCTCTGGTTTTCTTCCAGTATTTGCACCATCCTGTGTCTATCAAGTTTCCTAAAACCTGATGTGGCTGCCCAGTAGGTAAGACTTGCTCATTTCTGAAACCTGATGACGGCTTTAGCCCTGCCTCAGTTCCCAGCATGGAGAGTTTTGTGCATTGTGCTGTGCGTCCACCCCCTGCCCTCCTGCAGGTGGTAAAGCAGAAATGCTTTCTCACTGCAGCTTGTTAGAGGAGGGCTGCTGGGAAATGTCTTTTCAGTAATCTTTCAGGTACTCGACTGAAGATTTTCCTCACATCAAACTCACCAGGAATAGCTGAAGTTTCTGGTGACATGAGTGCAAACCAACTGCTGTATAATAAAGGACTATAAAACAAACTTGTGCCCATCTGAAATCCTATGCAGTGGTCACTCTGAGTGTCCAGATACGAGTTTTGGTTTTGTTAATTTTCTGTACACTATGTAAACAATCACCAGACAGCTCTCAGGTTCATTACACCATGCTGTGTGCAAGCTTCCACAGTTCAGGCTTCTTGAGGATATTCAAAACTGCACTTTCACCTGCGCCTTGTATGATCTTTTGATAAGCATGTTGCCGCTTGAAATAAGAAAGACAAAACTAGGAATAAGGAGGTTGACACAGGTTAGGACACTGGTTTGATACTGCTCAGAGGTGAGAAATAATCTGAGTCCTGGAACAGCCTGTTGGTGCAGACCTGAATTAGCAGACAGAAGGCAAGTCATTTATTACTCCATAAATATGATTTTGAAGTGCTTGTCAAATTGCTTTTTTATGTAACTCAGCAGTCATATGTAAATTTGGAGAAAGGCTTTTCTTAAAAGAGTAATGGTCATTAAAAACATCCTGATTTCATTGCTGCATTGGCTCAAAAGCTGGTATCTCTCTAAGGACCATTGCTGCTGAGCCCTGAACGACAGAAATGCTGAAATGAATGTGAGTAAATTATTATGTATAAGAAATAATCTTTGTCTCTCAGTACTTCAGTCACTTTACACCTAGTAGCTGGGTTTCAAGTGTATTGTCTTTGGTTGTTTTTTGTCTGGCTAATTTAACTGTATAGAAGTCTGTCTTCTTTAAGGTTGTTGAAAATAAAATGTAAATTATCTTCTATGTTATGTTTAAAAAAAAGAAGAAAAAAAAGAAAGAAAAGCAGGTTGATCATTCAGGTCTTCAATGTATGTCACAGCATTTATTAGTGCAAAGCAACTAACTGATACTCTGGAACTGGTTCCACATTTTTTTGTGAAGAAAATGTGATGATACAGAAAAGCTGCTGCCTCCTTCCTTTAATCTCTTTCTCTATAGTAGATTTGAGTATGAACTTGATTCCAAATTACTTAGCAAATAAGATTGCTATGTATTCATGTTGTAGCCAAATCCTCAGAATCTTCCTGAAATGGACATCCCAGAGATTCAAGCCTGTTTTCCTTGTTTATTAAAGAATAAAAGAAAGATGATTGCCTTAAACTAGATTTTCCAATTTGCTGTGAATTACTAGGGAGGACTTAACCTTGCTGGAGTTTACAGGTCACATCTCGGTTGTCAAGATACACATTAGAAAAATTTCCTTTATAGAAATTGTCATATTACTGAATGTATGTAATAGAACCATCTCTTATTAGGTGATGTTTTCTGGATAGTCGGAGGCCAGGGGTGGAGGTAGGCATGACTAAATGCTAAAGTCCGCTTTGTCTTTAAAACCTCACATATTTAGCGTGTTGGTGGCAATTCATTGTAAAGAGGGATTTTAGATGGTCAGTTAGGAAAGACAAGTGAGTGATGTCCACCACTATAACATTTGCAGCTGCTTTTCACTTTGATTTGCCTTGTGGGAATCTGCTGCTGAAAGGTTTCTTGTTGGTATTGGTATTGCTAACCACTCCAGTGAAGACAAAACAGTGGGTGCGAGTTCTTGGGGGTGTGTGAGGGCTGACCCACCTGTCTGGCAGGCAGGCAGGCAGGAGTGCTTCTTGACTAGTACATGGGGGATCAGCAACCGTCACACAGCTTGCATCTGATGTTAATTATGTGACTATGTAAATGGCTGTTTACAGTTGTCAGCTCATCCTAGCTATGGCTTTTGTATCTAAGAATACTCACCCTTGTGCTTACCTTTCCTGCAGTGATGCTGCAGAGTCCTGAACCGGGACTCCTATAGTGCTAGGTGCCAGGAAAACATAGGGCAGGAGGGCTGTGTCTGCTTCTGAGGGGATACTTCTTTCTCGTGCTGAGAATGCAAAGGAACACTATGGTGGTAAAAAAGCTGTAACTTCAGGATACAGGCTAATTCTTTCAACTTTTCTGATTTATCCTTCCTAAAGGAATAAAATCTATTACTGTATGATTAAGGGACCCACAGCTTAATGTGCAGAAAGGAGCAAAAAAACCCACCTGTATTACAGTCTACATTCAGGAAAAATCATGTCTGAAAAGGAGAAAAGAAAGACCACTCATTGCAAAATGCAATTCTTCAACTCAAACTTTTCAGGCAAATTGGCTGTTGGGTCCTCACCACAGTCCCCACTGCCCCAAGCCTTCTCATTTTTTAATTAGTTATGTTACACTGAAACCTTGACTTCTTGTCAAGTGGTTGCTTCTCAGCAGATGCAATTACCAACTTTACATTGATGAAAACTCATACAGGGAAGAGTCAGAGAAAAGAAAGGGAGGGATGCAGCAAGAAGGAGGAAGTGCTCTGCCTGTGGTAAAGAGGGATGAAGTCACTGTGCCTCCCCCTTCCTGCAACTCGTGGCTGCCTCCTGCTCACAGCAGCCAGTGCTGCTGGCCTTAGCTGTTGCTAGCACTGCCTTTCCCCTCTCATCAGGATCTCTACATCTGACCTAGACAGAGGAACATGGCTTAGGGATGGCTTATTCATTCAGGTTCCTATTGCTGGTTCTCCTTCAATAAGTCCTCAGTGGTCCTTGCAACACCAGCTGACCTTTAGGCGTCTCCTTCAGGGAAACCTTGATGGGTTTTAAGACTATCCTTGGAATAAATTATGAGTCACTTGAGTGAATAAGAACAAGCCTCTGAAATGGTGATCCTGAAGGCTTGGATACTCAATGGCAATTATTTCCCTGAGTGTTTTGTGAAATGCTTGGCCTGAATCCCCTTTATGTGCTCCATGAATTCAACTCAAATTTGCCAGCAGGTGTCCTGAAAATAAAGGGCATGTTAGAAAGAATGTGGTAAAGATGTGTGAGAAGATGGAATCATCATAAATTTGAAGCTTTTATTTATCTAGCCCCATCCTATCCACTTCCCGTGTAGTGATTATACTGACTCATAACATAGCCTTTTTTTGGTAGTTTCATTGCCTATACAAGAAATTTACAATCAGTGCAATTCTTTTCCTTTGGTAAGGAACAAATATAAACTAACATTCTATTCTGTTAAATATCCCACAGCCATAAAACACTGTTCCTTGATCAAATTTGTTTATTTATCAATGAAGTAAGCATTACAAAAAGATTGTTTCTGTTGATGCTGCTTCTATATTGAGACCAGTAATGAAAGAATTGGTCAGAATGAGAAATGGTAATATTACTAGCTAATTATAGTGTCAAATTTCAAGTGTCTTTTTTTTCTGTTGGTTTGAATAAAGTATTTAAGGAGCCCATAATAGATGAAATTCATCATTCAGTCCTATTTAAAAAAGAAATAGCATTTAAGGCATGAAAGAAGACAAAATGGTCATATAGAGGGAATTTTAAACAAATATTACTTTAGGAATTTTTACAAGTTTTACAGGTTCATGTCTCCTGGAAAATGTGTTATAGCTTCTTGTATGGAAATACTGTATAGTAGCTCTTACCTGTGAATGCCGAATAAAGAATCTATGTTGCCACAAAGGAAGGATGGTTTTGTGATTATCACCCCTGGGACCCAGCAATCTTTGGTTGGACCTACAAATCTGCTAAATGCTTTTTGTGTTGCTTTGGGCAAGGCATTCAAGCTTACATGTGTCAAGAACTTATGCGTATACCTGATTTTAATTCGTTAACACATGAGTTATCCCATTAAATGCAATTTTTCTTTCTAGAAAATGTTCTTAGGGAAAACTTACGCAAATTTTGGCAAAATATATTTTTCACAATGTAGGGGTCAATTTGTCAAAAAAGGAGACTGTGAAAGCTGTTTTCAGTTTCCCTAATAAAGAAAACAAATTTTCTGTCTTTTTTCTCTAGGAAAGTCCAGTAGTTTCATTGTCAAAATGTGTCAATATTTTTTCTGTTATTTGCCAAAGTCGAGTATATATTTTTTGTCCTGCCAACACAAATCTTGTATTTCTCTATGCAAACTGTTCTGCATGAAAATGTCACTAGGTCAGGGCAGGCAGATGCTACCAAAATGCTTTTGTTAAAAGTCTTAGATGAAGATGTAATTTCAAAGAAGATAAGAACTAGGAACAAGGTCCTCTGAAATTCCTGAAATTCAAAGAATTATTAAGATAAGAGCCTGACAACAAGCATTGCTGCAAGCTATGCACAGAAGTAGCAGCTGCAGGAGAACCTATTGGAAGTGGCTACCTCACACAGCTCTCCATGGGGAAGTTCTCTGTCACATTTTTGAGCAGGGGAGCAATATTAGTTCTAAATTTATCCTCACTTTTAAATGGGCTTTATTTCATGTTGTGAGAAAAGAACAAACTAAAAATGTTTTTGAAAACTAATATGAAAAAATGAATAGTAAAAATACTACTTGGTGGTTTGTTTTTTTTTAATTCCATCTCAACTGTAAGATCTCCTAATGGTTTGCTAATTTCTTTTTAAATCACTCCCTGTTCTTCATACAGATGTTGCACCTCTCCACATGCCATCTTCCACTGAAAGACTTGTTTTGCTTGTGTATTTGATTTCATTCAGCTTGTGGTTCTAAAAGCTCTCAATCATGTGGAGCACCTTACTGGAAGTTCCCCACTTACAGAAGACAAATTTGTTTAACTCCCAGGTTGAATAATAAAGTGAAAATGTTTTAAGAACTGGAGGGCATGGTATATTAATTTGAAAGTCCTTTTTTGAGTGAAGAGTGATTTCAGTGTCATTGCAATGAAGATCAGATAAGATCAGAATGGGTTAGATAATCTTGTGGTCAAAGGTTTTACAAATTAATATAATTAATTTATAGACAGGACTGATTTTTAGTAGGAACAGTACTGTTTCTCAAAGTTACTGTGACTTTGCATCATGAGAAAGTAGCAGGGGAGAAAACCAAAAAACTCATGTTCTGAAACTTGTTCCTACAAACTGCAGAAACCAACATCTTCACTGTCCTGGGAGCTCAGCACAGCGTTTATTTCAAATTTGATATCTGTAGTGTAGAGTTGCATTTGGAGTTGTTCTAGCTCAAAATTCAGGCGAGACTCACACCACCAGAAAACTTGAAGGGTTTAAGCAACAAATCAGTGGAGGTAGGATCCTTCCTTGTCTCCTCCCTCTAGGAATATGTTTTTCTTCCCACACTTTGGACAGATGTGGACAATGACACTACCCTTCCTCTGGCTGCTGGGGTCTTCTCCGATCACTCCATCAGAGGACAACATGTATGTCTGAATTCTACTCTGTGTCTAGATCTTTCAGAAGTTTTCTGTTTATACCATCTTGTGTCAGAAACAGGTGGGACTGTGCGAATCACTAGACCAGCAAATAATGAAAAGAGCTCCCTGCTCCAGTAAGACACTATTTAAGAAAACAACAGAAGGAAATAAAAGAGTTTTAAAATCTGAAACAGAAAGGAAGGCAAGCAAAACAGTTCCCCACAACAGTCATTTTGTGACAAAACCACACTTTGATCTGAACTGAAGTGAATCTTCTCATTTGACATTGTCTTCAGGGCAAAATACATAATTCAGACTTTTTGAGGGACATGATTCTATTTCCTATGTAGCCTAATGCTGCCCCATGCTCCAAATACCCTTTGCTACCTTTCCTCTCTAGGGTTCCTGCTTGTATTATCACCCTGTACTTTACTGTCTGTCACAGACATATTTGGCAGTGTTAGTCTGGCTTTCTCTAGGTTATCTTACTGACAGTACTTCTAAAGCATTAAAAGCTATAAAGCCAGGTTCCATCTACCACTGGATATCTATAAGGCATTCGAAAGAAACTCTCAGAAACTGCTTGTAAATCTGCATGAAACAAACACTGGGGCATATGTGCTTCTCTGCATGCATGTAAGCAAACAAAGGGAAAGGGGGATGGAATTAAGGATATAGTCTAATTTCTAGTGAGTTGTAGATTAAAGCCATTGTAGCAATATGGTGTAATATAGTTAATTCCCCCCTTTCTACCTCCTAGCACAAGGAAATATATTTCTTCACAAAATGCTGGAAAATGATGAGGTGATAAATGGGAAAGGCTCAAGTTTCCTGTTTGCAGTCTAAGCGCACAAATCTGTAACCTTTGCACAGGAATATTGTTTTGTTAATGCATCTCTAGCCAGCCAGTAATTGCTGGTTTGTAGACATAATCTGATCACAATAATTGTGGATATTTGGCTTCTAAATGTACACCACAAGAAAAAGACATTAGGAAGCAATCAGAAAGGCTGTGGTAGTATATTAGCATCTACTGTACTGCTAGACTGTAAGGTTCTTGAAAAGAGTGAGGAGATGCAATAATTTATAACAGTAGGAAAGACAGGCTTGCATTCAACCTCTGAGTCATCTGTTTGAAACCACCTAAGAGGTATTGACTAGTAAACCTTGAGGGAATAATATTTATTTGTAATGGCCAATCTGAGAATGCATTTGAGCAACTGTGTTTCTGGTGATGTTTCATCGCAATTCGTTTTCTAATATTTGCCTGGATGGAGTTAGTTTGGAGACAGAGGGCTAAGAAGAAGAGACTTCTGGCTCCCAATTAAGTGTTACATTTGACAGTCACTGTGCTGTGATATGTGGGAATTGGCTTAGTGTGTAGTTGGGCCTCCAGAGATTTCAGATCTTCTGTGACTACATAAAACATAAGAAATTATTAAGGGGATTCAAGTGGGAATTTAACTTTTAACTAACAGGTTGGGCTTTGCAACATTTATAGCCTTTTTTTCATTGTATCACCTCCAGAGTTGAAATAGTGAGGTATAGAGAAGAAACTCATGTTGTAAATGAGGCAGAAACGTCTGTTCCTACAGATCTTCTGAGGCAAGGTGGAGTGTGTAGGCAGTGCTGTGTCCTCTTATACTGAAGGTTATGTGATGTCTAAGGGCATCAGGCTGGGTGAGGAGAGCTGCAGGGAACTGAGACTCATGCCAGTGCAAAGACTGATAAATCCTGTGAGAAGGATTTTCCAACGTTTCATAGGATGGCGCACCCTGAGCAAGGGGGTGTGGGCAGTCTTGTTCCCAGTGGGCAACCAGCTCCTTGGCTTGTGTTTCTTCTTCCAGCAGCCTCTTCAAGGGGGTAGCCAGGCATGCTTTTCTGCAGGTTGTGGGAACAGCAAGCAAAAGCTTGTATGAACTTTGCATTCTTTCAGAGTCTGGAACAGCTTTGTGCTCCCTCTAACACAGGTCTGGTTTCTCTTGGTGGCACCTTGATTGCTGTGATAGCAGTGGGTTGTAGGATCCAGAGCTGATGGCAACTGGGGCTGATGCTCGAGTTGTTTCTTGAAAACTGTTGCTGGCACCTTTCACTGCCCTGCGGTTGAAGTGGGCAGGAGTGGAACAAACTACGAGATGCAAGGGAAAATAGCAAGAAAATACTCATCTTTATGAAGATGTTTTATTTTAATTCAAAGGAATAGAAAAAGGTTATCTTTGGTAATCTGATGCAGCATACACTGTTATCCTTTAGCAGGCAATGGAGGAGTGTTTTCACTGCAGGGGAAGTGGGTGAGTCAGGGGGCTTGGATAGGATCAAGTGTAAAGTTGGGCCATTTTTGCACCCCAAGCACATGTAACCATTAACAATCAATACACGTATTTGCCACCATAGATTATTTGAGCTTTCAATTTTTTTGAAACTGTGGCACATCCATCAAAAGGGCTTTTTTGTTCCTGCATGCTAGAGTACTAAGCACTGGACATGTGCCTGTGACCACTGTCTCTTTGCTGTCAGTCAGGTGGGGACTCAAGTGTGAAGCTCATGTTTTCCATAGTGGATGAGCCTTATTTAGTCTCTTTGGAAGTCAGAATTGGTCTGGTTTTGCAAAGGAAAATGTCTGAACTCAGGCTTACTGAGAACATTGATATTTGTGTGCTTATGGGGCAGAAAGAGGACAAGCTGGTGTAAGAACTCTTTAGAGCAATGTTAAATTTTTTTAAGTGGTGGAATATGCAGCAACACCTCTGGGTGACACTGAGGAGTGTAGCAATGTTCAGAGGTTTTAGAAAGTCAGTAAAAGTGGTTGCCTTTGTGTAAATAAACTGTTCTGCTTGTGCAGCTTGTTGCGTGCTACTTTTGATAAGGGTTAAAGATGAGTGCTCAAAGCACTTAGGCACTTAAAGATGAGTGCTCAAAAAAAAAAAAAAAAAGGAAAAGGAAGACAGGAAAAGTTTCATCAAAGGGTTTTTGTTTATACTTAGTGACAATGAGTCAAAAAAGGAAGCCCTAGCCAAAACCACAACTCTATTGAAGAAAGATGCTGAGACAAAAATCTTTGCTTTTAGAGTCCTTGTTACAAATGAGACAAAAAGTAAGAACAGAAACCTAGGCATGGGACGCCATTGTCTTATGCCAATACACAGGAGTATCTAGGACTAAAATGCAGGTGCTTTGGTTCTCCCTGAGGATGATTGTGATCCAACAGTTGGCCAATACTGTCAGTCTATAATAAAAAGTTTCATTTTCTATCGGTAACATGGAACAATTTCTGAACTGAGCTGAACAGCAACCAACAGTGTTTTTTGATGTATTTTGTGACTGTTTACATTACCGATATAACTACAGTGACAGGACTGACAATTCAGCCTTGACGGTAATATCAGGAAGATTACCACAGATTTACTGGGCCCTTTTAAATATCTAGGAAGAAAAATGGTGGTGTAAAGATTCAATTTCCTACCAGCTCAATGACCTGGTAGGCTGCAACCCATCTGTTTTCCTAAACTGCATGTGTTCCCAGAGGCTGCAAGGTACTGGAATGAGAAAAGGGCGATCTCCAGGGGGGGAAAAAGAGTTTCAGCAGGAATTGAAGGAGTGTGCTGGTTGGAGAGAGAAAGAGAGAGAGAGGAATGGGAAAAGAAAGAAAATGCACAGCTAGGCCTGCCTGTAATGGTGTGGAAAACCCCACTGGGAGGCAGGGGAACATATCCTGAGGGGCAGCAGTGAAGGTATTGATGCTGAAAATCCTCAGAATGAAGAAAACGGCTAAGAGACTTTTTGCACTTTTAGCAGCAAGGTATTTATTATCTGCGTAGGGGAGGAGGTGGTTCACACCACAGAAACTTGCTCCGAAGCACAGGAACAGGCTAATAAATTAGCGAAACAGGCTAATTTATACATTTGACATACATAATTGCAACATCTCTTCATACATTCTTCATATAATTACAACATTTCATTACATTTTAATGATAGGTGGAGTCTAGGCAGAGCCTGAGCGGAGTTTAGGTGGAGTCTTCTCTTGGTATCAGTTTTGAAAGGGTCGTTCCGGCCTTCAGCCCCGCTCAGGTAGTCTTCCTCAGAGTTGAACCTTTCAACCTTCTTTTATAAGTGACCTTGCCAGGATCTTTTACATAAATCTTGGCTTGCTACCATTTTCTTCTATTGATGTGTCTAACTTTACCTAATCCATGATTTCTAGTACCTGGTACAGCAATTTCCAACAATGGCTTAGGCTTGGGTACTGTAAGCAAGAACAGGGTGATTCAGCACTACATGCTATGGTTCTTCAGTAACCAAGCTGAGCAATTTTGAAAGGCAGAATGGGGCTTTTACAGACCTGAGACTCTTCTCAGGTGGATCTTTAGGTTTTTAGGCCTTATTCCTTTTCAGCATCAGAGATGCTGGTTTATTTAGATAGAACTGCCATTGCCGGTGTCTGTAGAAAGACCTGTGAGAGAGTGCCAGATGCTAGCACTGAACAGCTGGAGATATCTTTTTCCAGGTCAGGATGGAAATAGCTTCTGAGTCGTCCCCCCCACCAGCCCCTGTTTTTACCAGTTTTGCGGATTTAAGCAACTTGGGAGCCAAAATAAATAAGCAGATGGGAGCAGGTGGGAGCTGATAACCAGGCAGTACTGTGATTACTGTGAGCTGTGGTGTCTGGGATTACCTATAGCTGCAATGAGTCATAAGTTATATAGGTCAATGTAATACAGGGATAAAGGTCTGTACGGTGAGCAATGCCTGTTGTGGGATCCTTAGTTTTCTCTGTGGTCTTTGGCTGTGGAGGTGGGAATGACAGCTAAGCAAAAGCATACCCTGTTTTAACTTACCCAGCACAAGCAGGCACTAGGTGTCACATTGCTTTATAAGCATGAAGGGCCACCTGATGAAGATTTCGTTGACCTGGTGAAGAGCACAGGCTGGGTCATGTCACCTGGGATTCCTGCAGTTCCCCAGATAAGGTGTAGTTAAGCTGCAGTGGCTCTTTCACAAAGGCACCTGCTCCTCCTCCACAAGTGAGGCTCAGAGAAATAGATACTATGCTGTATCCCCTGCTGTCCTTCTCCAGCAGGTAGTTGTACTCCACTTTTTGCTGTCTTCTGTGAGTCTTGGTTTGAAATGGACTAGTTTGAGGTCCCAGTCACTGGACCTCACTAGGCCCTTGACCTGATGAAACCAGAAAAAATAATTTTTTTCTGGCACAGGGCTTTTTCTTCACATAGGTTGCAATATCTCAGCTTTCTCTTCAGTAATCTGGTAAATCAGCCCTCTTTCTTCTCTCATAAAAAGTATGCTTTCTGGCTGATGAGACATTTATGTGGCTCTCCTCTGAGACTTTTGCAGTGTTTAACATCTGTTTTCCAGCTGCACAGCAGAGCAGGGAGTGCCATCCCCTTGCTGACCTGGCACTCGGAGACACACTTGCTCTTCCCGTTGGTCTAAGCTCAGTCCCCTGCCTGTCAGCACACACGGTGCTGACCTGCACAGCTCCACCACTGCAGTGACCACAGACAGACACAGGCTATCAAAAGGTGCTTCCACACCGCCAAGGAGGTACTCCAGAGCAAGTGATGAAAGCCTCTGCCAGCTCTGTTTTGACGTGGGACCTCCCCACCAGTCAGGAAATCTTGCAGCCTCTGCATTCAGACCAGCAACTCCTTCCCAGGTCACGTCTTTTCCCTGACCTCCCAGGATGATGAAATCCCCAGTCCTGCAAGGCTTTGGAGCTGTCGTTAAAGTGGGTAGAGCCCCCAAGAGCTGGGTGGCATACTGTGAAAATGCATGAACACAAACAGCTTTGGCATTTTCATTGCATTGACAGCTGGTAGGTGTTCGCTTGGTGTGGCTGAACCACCCAGTGTGGCACCAGCTAGCAGGTAGAAAGCAATTGTGAAGCCAGGCCATCGAGCACGGGCATGTGGCCGTGCTATGAGGCAGAGGGGAATCTCTTTTCCATTACTTCCAAGGCTTCTTTGTGATGAAGTCAACACACCACCAGCAGTCGCTGATGGAATGGAAACCATTCAAGCCACTTTGGGCACTTGGTTGAATGAACCCACTAGAAGCTTTAAGGTTTTAGCAAGCTGCCAGAATTGCTTGGCAGGTTTCTGAGCTCAGATGCCTTAGGAGGTCTGAATACTACCCAGAAAGATTAAGGTCATCAGTTTTTCAGTTCACTCTGTCTTATGGGGAACCCTGAGGGTAAACTCCCAGGAGGTACCCAGGACACTTTGAGGTGACCTGCACCAAGCAGCAACAGCTTAAACAAACAGTTATTAACAAACTAAATACATTTGTAGTCCAACAGGAAAATATAACAGAAGAGACAAATATTCTCTGACAAATACTAAATGGCTGTCTTGAGTCACTGCTTTTTTTTATTGTAACTAAAATTATTGCATCATGATTGTAATACCTAAAATCAATAATAAGAAATTGGACTATAAAGAAACATTGCTATGGTGTTAAATACATTATTGGCATACTGAAATAATTTACAATCCAATAATCACACCTCTAACAATGGTTACTGCAAACCATAATTTGAGGAAGTTGAATTGTGAATCATAATTCAATACAATGCTTGAAGTTTGTTCGGTTATGCGTAAAGATAATAGGCATGACAATTTATTTGTTTACCTGTGGCAGAAAGCCTACTCATTTTAATTTGGGATATTTCATTTTGCTGTCTTTTATAGAACAGTTAGAGGATAATTCTGCTCTTGCTTACCCTTCATCAAATAAGAGCAATTCCACCAAAGGTATGAGCTCATTTGCATTTTTTTTGCAGTAGATCAGAATAGTGTCTATTGAACTTTCCTCTTCACGTGGCTATCTTCTGTTCAGCAAGCTTTATATAAATGTAGGAAGAAGCTTTCAGCTTAATCGTAGATTAGTTTTGGCTGCATGCTATGGCGTACTTGTGTAGAAAAGCTGCAGTTTGTTCAGCTCTTGGCATCATCTCATCTCTTTAGCGTAGTTATCAAAATGACTGAGTTTTGATCAATTGCATTTCTGCAGATTGCCTGATATTTAAAGCTGTCAGAGATATAGAAACTCAGAACTCACAGTCAATACTTTTTAATGCCTCAGATGCTGAAATAAGCTAGTGATCAGTGTGTAATTTTCAGAACATCTTTTCCAAGTTTACCATACATTTGGAATGAAGAGGATTATTAAGGCAAAAAGGTGAATTAAATAAGATGGAGAGCAAAGACAAAATTTGGTTTAGTTCATAACAGATGTACGTTATGCCTTTCAAAATAAGGCAAAAAGATTAATTAGATGAGACAGAGAACAATTTTGAAAGCTGAAGAACTGTGAGACTTTCATAGCCAGAAACTTAACTACCTTTATCTGATTAAACATTTTTCTGTTTTTCATGAATCCCAGTATATATTTGACGTGTTTGCTGGGAGACTGGAGGAAGGTGGAAGAGTTAATATGTATTCTTTCTGTCTTCAGAAATAAGCCTCCAAAAAAAGAACCCTGCAAGAAAACGATGATTCTATTTTTGAATGTATCCTCTAAAGCATTGTATAATTCAATTGTTTTTCAACTGCAATCATCAGAAATTCACTTCTGTAACAATAAAGAAGGAAAATTTTTTATATGCAAAACAACTTCTTGCATAGTGCTTCTGAAATGAAATTAATACTGCACAGGTACAGTGTTCTTATTTTAGGACTATGCTGATTCGGTGAATAAAAGATGTCAGTTTTGTTTAATACAAATAGTTGTTTGTGAGTCCTTTTTAGAACATAGTCTCAGAATATTGCTTTCTTGGGTTGTTTTTTACCTCTATTAAATAGTCCATGAACTTTTTTTCCCCTTCAGTTTCTCTTATTGAAAAGGGCATGTCAGAGTAGTGTTTTGAGTTTTTCTCTCAAAGAAAGAAAATGAAATTGTCCTTATCCACTGAAGTGCAAAAATAATTTCCACAGGGGCCATGACCTTGAAAAGTGTGGTACCTCAGTTTTTGAAGTAGTTTATTTAAGCCAGCTGACACATAGATTTTCTGTCAATCTTAAAAAAAACCCTGAACAACATCAACAAAAAAAATCCCAGATGTTTCTAGTGTTGTCTGGAGGTGCTTTCCACTAGCATGGCATTTGTACTTGCTGGGACCAGGGAACGCGATGAGTCTGGTTAGCTGTGTAACTGTTAATGTGCACTTGAAACAGAGAATAATATTCAAGCAGTGTGATTGTCTGTTATTTTAGAAATGCTTATTCATCTTCACAAACATTTTACTAGAAATTAAAAGAAATGCTGGTTATATTACTGGATTCATTAACAAGGAAGGGAATCCAGGTTCCCTCTGGTTGTCCAAGCTCCAGCTGACTGAAGGATAATTAACTTTTAAGCTAGCAATGGCAAATGCCTTAGAGACTGCCTAGTGAAATGGCAGAATGTTTTTCCATGTCTGCTGATCCTTGCAGTCCCTCCAGCTGAGACAGAAGATAAATCTGATTTGCTTTACCAACATGTGAGTACGTTATCTGGAGCCTGTAACCTAGGGCATTCCTGAATTTTTTGTGTCCGTGGTCTTAAAAGTCCTTATCCTTATCCTTGATGCATGCTGTTGTCCACGACAGTCCTCTCCAGCATGGACACAGAGAAGACCTGGAATTATTATCCAAAAGCATTCAGAATCTTCACCCATACCTTCATCCGTGCAAAACCTGTCCTCCAAAAAAACCCACAAAACCAACACAACAAACCCAAACAACAACAAAAAAAGCGCAATAAGTAGTTTGCACCTAAGACAATTGGCACTCCTTAATGTGCATGTTTTTCTCACCACCTCAAGCTGTCTGTGTCTGTTGAGTGTCCTCAGGCTTATGTTTAGACTGTAGCTTCCCAGGGGCATACACTGCCATTTTGGTTCCCTCTTCATTCCACAATTCCTACTTCAATAGGAATTCCACATTCCACATTCCTACTTCAATAGGAACAGTAATACAGAGAAAATTGCACTAATGAGGACCTCTGTTAATTGGACAAATTAATGGGCCATTTATTTATTAAAGCTGTTTCATCCAAGCAGTTTTCTTCTGAGAAGGAAAGTAAATATTCGTATGGGCAAAGAATAAAAGCAAACCAATGTGTAAACAAAGGGCAGATATCATACCTGTCTGCAGTGAATCTGGAAGTGCTTGCAACTCAGTGCAAAGCAAATTGCTCAGCCCAATTCTAGTAGGAGCCAATACTGTGCAAATGGAGTATGACAGTTCATCTATACAAATTTTGCAAAGCAAAAGTCAGTCACTGGTAAGTTTGTGATGTTGAAAGGGTCTAAAGGGTGAATCACAAAGCAGAACCCGACAATGTATTTAACAAGATCAGAGCCAGTCAATGTATTTTTTCATTTGTGCTTGTATTGTGTTTCATTTAACTGTAAAATTTGTCTGTGGAACCAACAGTAAAAACACTTGATGTAAAATCCCATTTCACCTGTTAAACAAGAAAAAAGGTGAACTTGACTGGAGGCACTAATAATCTACTGAGGGAATGCAGATATGTGCTGACAGCAAGGTTTTAATGAAAATGTTGAATGTGAAAACTCCACAGGCTGTGAGAGAATCCATTCAGTCCAAGTATTGCCCCAAGCAATCAGTTTTTTTGTGGACAGGCTAGTGACACATGATATTATGTAGAGAGATTTGATAGGTAGAAGGGATGATGTTCTGACAGAAAATCTTATCCTTTGATAAACTGTGGCTGCATATCTGATGTTGTTGTCAAGACTGACCTCAAAAGGCCTTGACTGTCTGCTGAGTTGCCAGTTAACAATCCTGATATTTGCAGATGTGCTTTTGAAAGTTATGCTATGAGTGGGGCAGAACAGACAAAAGACACTGAAGTTTGGTGAAATGCAAACTCTTAACATTGACCCCATGAAATCCAAGTGAGGCATTGGCTAGCTGGCCAAGAAATGGAAAAGTTCTTGAATTGCACCTCAGTTTCTAGCAAGTAGCTGATAGCTCTTGAAAAGGTCACAGCCTTCATCTGTCAGGAGGCTTGAAACCTGAAATGCTTAGGGACATCCATCACAGTCCCTGAGAAACAGCAAACAGCAGGGGGGAACTGAAGGTAGTCAGGCCTGTAGGAACAGAAGTAGTGCTGAGTAACTGTATAATGTGTAGAAGAGAACCATCTGAAAACTGAACCTGTTCAATGATTTCCTTCTGGCCTCAGACACTTTCTTTATTCTTCTAACGGAATAAATTCAAACTGTTTATTCCTAAAACATGAGATACCAGACACTGGATGAGAACGAGGTACACAGGACTTGGAGATAAAACAGGAGGAGCAGCTGCAGGGCAGGACGTGAAGTTTGCAGCTGTTTTATACCCAGTAGTTTGTCTGCATGGATACTGATCTCGCACCCACCTTGTTCCCCAGACATTGCTGAAAATGGCAGCTGCTGTCTTCAGGCAGATGGGAATGGTCTTGCAGGAGGACATCAGACACAGAAAGCTTTATAAAAAAGAAGAAACAGTTTTTACAGTGTGTTAAAAAAGATGCTTACTGGAATAACTTGAAGACCTGAGTTCAGAAATATAGTTGAAGGTGAAACTTAGTCAGAAAAATTATTTCTGCTGCAGAAAATGTCAAGGTCCTAGAAGATGTCCCTGTGCTTGCCCTAAACAGCCTGTACTCCCTTCCGCAAATGGCTGAGAAAGTGAAGTAATGTTTATTTTACCCAGATTATCAGTTTCTCACAGTATATATTTTTTTTAGGTCTGCAACACAGTATTATCAGCAGAAGTTCACATCTTATAGGCATTTGACATGAAGCTGTCTTTCACAGCAGTGTGATGTTGCACCTCTTTGCGATGTGGTAGGTCACCCTTACAAGTCACGGCCCTATGTATCTACGTATGTCGCCCTCACAACATTAATTGCTTTTTGAGGGATTTCTTGGGAAATATAAAGTGATTCATTTTCTGAAGAATCTGTTGGTCAGATGCCCTAGAAAGCTGGGGTGGTCCTAATATCTACGCTTCCTTCTCTGATGGCTTCAGTGCCATCATGGATGGCTCCAGTGCTAGGGTGTCTGGTTATGGTCTTGAACTCAGTCTGCTGTCACCTTGACAGAAGTACTGCATGTTATGTGACATGATCTCTTCCCTTTTAGAGAGCTGATAACAGTAAATACCTTTAGTATTTAGTAGTAGATAAGATGCAGTAAGAAGTTAAGCTGTATATTTAATGCCCATGGTGATAGATAACCTAAAGTGGATTGTGCACATCATTATTATTTGTCTGTGCAGTCCAACTTCTTTGTTTTGTCTTTACTTCCATTGTATTTGCTATAATACACGGTAATACTATTTGTAAGCTATCAGACTGTGATTACATAGCTTTAGTCTGTTCTTTCCAGACAAACCATATACATTTAGTTCTTTGTAGGCCAAATTAAAGTTACTGTGACTAGATAAAAGATTTATTTACAAATGCTTACCTATATATCCTGTTTTCATTGTAGAAGAAAACCCAAAATTTACTTTATAAAGTGCATACAGGACCAGGTGGATTTATCATGTCTACTAACATTTTCACATTACACAAGCTCCAGGATGGATGGATGGATGTATCAGCAGAACAAAAGTGGGTGTACAAATAGGTCATTTGCTTTCAGTGTAGGTTACTCCTTAAATACTACTGAGTCAGCATTTGTGGAGATCTTCCACTAAAGTTCGCTGATAAAAAGGGCTACAAGGGAGATATAGTTAACTACAGATGATAGAAAGAGAAATTTAGGAGAAAATGCAATAAAAGCTGAAATTAGAAAAAAAAAATAATAATAAGAAATATCTTTTATCCAACCCACCATTCTTAGTGTGACATCTGCATGCTATACAAGTGTAGCAAGTACAGCGGATTCCTCTTCCATTTCCTCCTTTCATCATTTCTGTTTCAATCTGATAATTCTTCATACATATTTAGGGATGTTCTGTGGGGACAATTTGCAAAGCTAAAAAGACAATTACAGGCTTGCTCTTAATTTATTTTGGAAGAATTTGTTACAGGTCCTGAAAAATCTCAGCCTGGTATATGAGTATTGACTTCATTCAAGCACTTAACAATAGTCCTGCAGTCCTTTCACCAATGTTTAAAATTATAAGGTAAATTTAGAATACATTCCTCCTCCCTGACCACTTTGCAGTGATTTAATGGGAATAATTCAAATGGTACAAGTAACAAAATGCTGTCCAAATACACTTATTTATCTTCCTTATTTTCTTAGCAATAATTGGTTAAAGAAGAACTTTTCATCGTTTCCACTATTTCATAATAGAGTACCCATTCTTGAACCCTTCTCAGATGATATTTAAATTGCCAAGAGGTTTTGAAGCTTAATGCAAAGGTAGCTATAACCTATCATGAACTTAGTTCTACTCCATGCTTGCAAAGATTCGTGCAATGCTTGACTTTGAAATCTTTATAGAACAAGATCCTTGGCTTTGGAAACAAAGTTGTAACATATAGCCTTGTTGGCTTTTTTGTTGTCTGTCTCTTTTATTTTTTTAAATGAGTAGAAGACTTCATAGCTTTGGAGGTGTGGAGGGGAGGGTTACCTCAAAACTATTAGCTTGATATAGTCCATTTATTTATTAATTATACTTTTATACTGTATCAGAAGTTATGAACTCCAAGGTTTAAACATCTGATTTATGTACTGGATTGGCTCCTGGACCTCAGTGAAATGGGATGAGTGCCTGTGGTTTTGTTTTTACACATAATTGCTGTTTTAAGATTAGCTTCCAGCATACAACTGGGGCCACCAGTATAAAAGTAATTTTGCCTTTGTGCTCTAACAGCCCAGCCAAAACTGGTTCAGCCTGATCAATACTTCAGACTTCAGGTAAGAAGAATATGGGAATTTATCTCATTTATGTTTAGCAAGGTATTGCGACAACTCTGAATATCCAAAGAATAATCAAGGCCTTATATTGCCTCAACACCTGCTACAGTTCAAAGTTTGTTCTTTGATGACAGCAGGCTGAACTAGCACCTGAGAAAGTAACTGTACTTTATTTAGTTGCATTAGAGGGTTGAAAGTATTGCTCCACGCAGTTAAGGTCATGGCAGAACCAAGCAGTGTGGGACACAAGCTTTCCTTTCACACTCTGCTGGGTTCAGTAATCCCTGGAGGCTGTGCACTCTGATTGCATTTCCAGATGGTCTGCTCTGGTGAAAACATAAACCGTGCTCTGCTCAACAGCATCAGATGTGATAGCAAAGAGCAAAGCTGTGGATCATAGTTGCTCTGGGATTACATGGCAGATGCCAGTTGCTGCACAGTACAGGGCCCTGGTATTTTCTGCCTTCCTCAGGACGCTGTGTAGCCTTGTGAATTGAATCACAAGGGCCAAGATGCTGGAAGTGAGAACAGAGTACACATGTTGCCCCACTTGGCTTTATGTGTTATTTGGGGTGCACGAGATAGGAGCAATTAAATACCAGTTCTGTGTCACACTGGGGTTGACCTTGTGCCCTACAGACCTCTTAAGTGGCCAGCCCCCACCTAACCAAAGGCTAGATCCTTTGCTGAAGTGCCTACATTGGGAGGGAAGCTGCCCTAGGCTTAGAAATTGGACAAAGGAAAGAGAGACCACTCCAGAGGATTCTTCACCTCCTCTAAGGTCTGAATTGTCCTCTGGAAAGACTAGTCTCTCTCTTTGGACTATATTTAGAAAACTTAGGACAAAAAAATCTCTTAAAATAAGCTTTGCATCTAACAGTGTAAGAATAAGTAGGATTAAGCTAAGATTGGTGTTTCTTTACCATACAGAATAAAAATCTTACACATCTTGCACTGCGCTTCATTTATGCATGCTTCCCTTTTGCCCGCACACACACACACACACACACACCCCCACACCCCCCAGTTCAGCCACCACCAGAACTGGTAGCGATAGATACTTGTAGCTGTCCTCAGAAGGATGTTCACTTGTACAGGCCACTGCAGCAACAAAATGCCACTTTGCTTCCATCTCCCATCATATCTGCCAGCTGTTGGGCTCCATATTTTTCTAAGATCTGTCTCTGCTTTCTTCCCTCAGTTGCACTAAAAAAATAAAAGCACATCATCTGCTTATTTGACCTAATTTTCTGTAAGCTTTGATGAACCTGTGGAAGTGTATGAATGACTACTACTTTACAGTACCTTGTGAACTGGCAGAGGTACTCAGGGTGGTTTGGTCTGTGGCTGACAAAAAAACCCTATGGTGTCTCCATCCAAAAAAAGCATGGCTGGTTCATGGAAGGGTGCAAATTTCTTTACTTGAACCAGCGATTTTTCTAGAAAGCCATTTATCTTTGGGATAAGTGCATGTGGAGAACAATCCCCATACCACACTCAGATGGCTGAAGCCAGGCTGTAGGAAAGCAGACCAGAAGCTTCTCATGAGGAAGGCACAGAAGTAATGAGGAATGCAGAGTGTGAGAATACAGAAAACTATGTGGAGTGAGGAAACCACAAAAGGGGTTCACACAGGAATCAGAAGGGAAAATGGCATCAGTTCCTTTAGAGTAAATATACCGTGCAGAGCAAAGCTCTCTCTGTAGTCTGGTCAAAACACTTATGGAGTGGGAAAGTCATGAGATGTATGTGAAAGGTAGTTAAATTGGGACCAACAACAACATAGTTCTTCAAAATGAAGCATGCTTAGAAGATGGATGCTAGCCTCATGTAACTCGCACCAGCCTTGGACTTCTTGCCTGGAGGACAAGTTGCTGTGGTCTGTGTGGTGGGGGAAGAGGCCACATATAGCTCCACTGCTGCAAGTTTCTCGCTGCCATTGCCTGTCTGCCTGCTGAGGGTGGGGAGGAAGAAGCAGGTCACAAGAGAAAGAATCCCTGTTCTAAAGTAATGGAAAGGTGACAGGAAAAATGATGGCAGTTGCCAAGAGCGTATTGTAAAATGTCTGATCGAAGGAAAAAGAAATGCAGTGAAACATTTAGTTCACTTATCTTGCATGATGCTAGGCAAACAGAGTAATTATTGCAAGTAGTAGAACACAAAATTGCACACGTGCTGCTGTCTGGTTCACAGTATCACCAGAATGGTGGTAATGTTCATTAAAAGTGTTCTGAAAAGGAGAATTGCTTGGAAATGTTTCCCCCTGGAATGAGATTTTATGAAATGATGTTGTGATATAGAAAATGGTTTCAATTAAAGTTCAGTTATAAAGTTTAAACTAAAAATTTTGCTTCACAAAACTATTTTGCATGTTCATGCTTCCAAATGATTGTTTTAAATTAATTTAGTTTCATTTTATAAATCTTTTTTCTTTGTTTATTTCAAAGTTTGACTGTATCTGTTCCTTTCTTTTACTTTGTATATTCTTGCTATGAAATGCAAGATGACTGCTATAAGCTTTTCTTTTATTAATTTTCTCTTTTGACAGGATAACTCTGAGGATAAGCTTATTTTTAAAAAGTATTATTTTATGCTTTAGGTTCTAGAACAAAAACTGAAAAAAAAAAAATGAAGAGTGACTGTAAGTAAAGGTACTCAGTGTTTTGAAATCCCAGTACTGAATGTCAGTGTTATTTATTTTTTCTTAATTTTGGGAGGAAAATTAAAACCCTTCTGTTAAGCAGTTGCCATGGAAAAGACACTTTCTGTTTGGGTTTTTTTTTTTTTTCCTGTGGTCTGCAGCAGGACATCATCACCTTGTGCCAGGGTAGAATGAAGGAAAAGAATCCCTCCTATTTACTGTCAGAAAGTGTTGACAGCTGGAGCTGAATACCTCAGTTAGAGCTGGGGTATTGTGGCTTTCTGCAAACTCTGTACTGTTCTTTGCCGTGGAGCAAATAAACCTAGGAGAAACATACATATGAGAGAAAGCCTAGAATTTTCCTGAGCACAGCCTGTTTCAAAGGCTTCTTCTCTCTGCCCATGTACACAAACAGCCTACTTCAGAGCTGCTGGGAAGGGGAACTTAAGAGATACCTTAATGCTTCTCTCAGAATCAGGACACTGAATAAGGTGTTATTCAGTTTACTTATATGTATATACCCATCTCTTTACTTTTCCATTTCAGACACATGCAATGTGCTGCATCACCGTCTATTTTTTCAAGCATTCCAAAAGGCAGCTATTTAAAATGATTTATTAGGGCACAAGTACTTAAGCAAAACATTAAATTGTGAATTCATTCTACAATTGGTTGACAGTAGTTTGGCTGAACTGTCAATTAAACAAATTGCTTGAGTATGTTTTGAAATCTCTTAATTCTCCAGCAAGTAAAGTAAAAAACACTCTGAAGGCCAGAGCTGGCCCACAGGGAGAGTTTAACATAATGGAAAAAAATCATATTTACCCTTTCTAAGGTAAAATCTTCACACAGGTTAGTAACTGGCTATTTTTTCTACAGATTATTTTCCCATTCCATCTGTGCCACAGCTGCTAGAACTACTCCCAGCAGATCTTTACATAGCACATTAGATTAACATTTTCCATTTCTACAGCACTTTATTCACCACTTCATCTCAAAGCCTTTTGCAGATGAGTCACTTAGGTGCTGGCAAGCGAACATCACATAAACTCAGAGCCAGAACATCATGTAAGACAGCCAGTTATATTTCTTGTAGTTGTCACTCATCTTACAGTAAAACTTTAAAGGTTGTCTTGAAACAGCAGAAACAGATGTGGGGGTTTTCAGTGTCTCATTCCATTTTCTGAGAGATCACCTCTCTCTCATCTGTCTCTAGTTCAAGGCTAGCTATGCGCCTGTCTCATCAAACAACACAACACAGGGTCATGTGTTGTGTTGCTGGCTAGATTTTTTGCTAAGTCAAAATGACCAGGAGCAAAACCAGAGAGTTAGAGGCCAGCATCATTTTAATACATGACAAAGGCAGGGCTGTGGTTTTGGCAGATGTGTAAATGAAAATGAAAAATTTATTTGCATGAATCTTTACTGTCATATGGTACACTTCAGCTTAAGGTCTGAGTCATGGAAATCCTTTCAGTACCTCTGAATTCAGTTCAAGACACTGAGACTTTTGGGAGCATGCCAGTGGCCTTTTCCTTTGCACCTTCCTCTTCCCCTCCACAGTGTTTACGCTGACTGGTGTTTTCCATGGTTCTGACCACTGAGCTACAACTTGGTGAACTGGATGCATCTGCGTGTTTGGGTGCTGGGAGAACTTCCTGGGCTGAAGCACTCATCTCCTCCTCCTCTCAGCTTTCCCTTCCATCCCTCCAGCTTCTTCTCCCCTTTCCCGTCCTGTGGAAAACAAGACCATTTCCCTCATGTGAGAGTGCCTGGCAATAATCTTTTTAACCCACTGACTTTGGCAGCATGGGAATATGTCCTCTCTGGTTCAGCCTAATGGATAGCAAGAACGATTTTGAAAACAGCTTCTCTGCATGATTTCTTGTGAAATTAGCTGAATGTTGGAGTTTAAAAAAAAAAAAACAAAAGCAAAAAAAGCCATTTTCAAAAGATTCAGAAGCTTAGGCTTACAGTTAAGCTCTTTAAAATGAACAAAGTTTTTGGCAGAGAAGCAGGAGTTGCATATTTTAGTTATTGGGCTTGCTATGCTTCCTGATACCAAATGAAAGGTATGAGCTTGAAGAGCTGCCTGTCAAGCAACTAGAATCATCTCTGTAGTGGTCAGTGCCTGCAGTATAGGCAGAGCTTTCAGGAGCACTGTCTGATGACTCCTGGAAGTTTGTGGATGTACATGAAAAAGGGCAAATTCCTGTCCTCTGCTCCTTACAGAGAAACTCCACTTCATGCTCCCCATGCCCAAGGATGGTAGCGATGTCATGAAATGTCCTGCCAAGAAAAGGTTTAAGTGTGGGGCTGAAACTGAGATGCTATTTCTCCAATTGATATGAGGGTTCTATTAGATCAGTGAACATCATCCACAGCACGTGAATGTGTAACAGAAAGGAAGGTTTTCTGTTTGGAAATAATTTGCTACTTTATAGGACTGCCGTATACCACTGAGTAACCCACATTGTCAGTGGTGGTGAGAATTGTTCAGAATGGACCCAGTCCTTCTACACGTTAGAGCTTACTTAAAGTCAATGCTGTCATAGGGTTGTCACCACTGCCAAGTGGTGGCTAGCCTGGCATATAAAATAATCAGAAATTAATCCCCTAAGATAAATCTCCCAAACTATTAGTAGTACAACAAGATCACATTTTTCTTCTCTTTAGTTTTAGGGAGAGAAGTAACCTCAAGAGGCAGGAGTTTCAAAGTACAGATTAAGGAGAAAAATCCTTGTCTAATACAGCTAATGGGTTTATAATTTTTAGTGTCTTATGAATATTCACACAAAAAGACAACCTTACTCTAAATCTTCTTATGAGATCATAAGAAAAGAAGCTTCCAAGTTTAAAACTCAATTTCTCTTGAATAATTTAACATTTCGGTTATAATTTTCTTAACTTATCATAAAATTTTGTTTTCTGTTTATAATAATAGTTGGCAAGGGACCGGCATGTGGACAGAGGTATCATCACAAGCAGAAATAGAAGATGTTTTGAGGGAGTGAACTGGTTGTGCTGAAAACTGCAGGGACTCAAGTAGGACACAAGTCTCTGCAAACCAGATGGAGATTTTAGGTGCTTAGGTTTGTGGTTGCAGCAGGAAACATTTGGATCCTCAAAATCATGTCCTCTTTCAACTGCTTGTTTTTTTATTCATAAAGTAAACATTATGGACAGAAAAAAAAAGGAACGTGCAATAAATAGACTACTGGTTTGTGAAGAGATGTTTAAACACCCACTCTAAGGAGTGAAAACATAGATTACTGATCAGATTTTATTCCAAAGAGCTGTGCAGCGTTTTTAATAAACGGGTAATAAACCTCGGGTAGGATTTTCAGAAGGACTTGACTGTGCTCTAGGTATTTTTGCTTCAAAAATCAATAGAGATTTTACCATCTACTTTAGTGGAAGGTCTTTTCAAACAGCCTCTTTTTTGTTGTTACAGCGTTATGTTATCCCTAAATCAGCTAAATTACTTGCCTCAGATGTTTGTGTTGAAATCAGCTCTGATGCTATACCAGACCATCTTAACTTCTGATTCTTTTTAAAACCTTTCAGGTTCCACTTAATTTACTGGAGTTTGAAAGCTGGGATGGACTAAACTGGCTGGGGTACTGCTGCCATTTTGACACCACAACAGCTCATGATTCAAGGTGTAGTAGCAGGCTTTGGAGATGATTCCTACCTCAACAAAACCATTCCCAAGACCCTAAACTCCACCCCATCTTTCAAAACCTTCAAAGAATAAAGTGATAAAGTATATCAGAACTGAATACTAAGTACATGCAAGCTACTTTGTATGTACCTGACAAACACTTCTGCTTTGGCAAATGCACAAAATCTTTAGAATCTGCAGAAACCACCACTATTTCTTCTGAACCTCTGATACTTCTGAATAGACTTCTCTTTAATGACTTAGGATCTACCTGGTATGTCACTTTGCAAGTCCTAGTAGAGTAACTGGAACAGAGTTCTATGCTATCTAAATATGTTGAAGACTCCAGCATATATGAAGTAACATTTCTTCTTTTAAAAAAAACTGTTGTTTTGAGGGAATATGAAAATGATAGGACAGGGAGATGGACGGGAAGGAAGAAGAAATCAATTCAGTATCAAATCTTTGTTTTGACCTCTCTGAAAGATTCATTAAGCCCAAAGTTACACCATGTTTTCTGCTGGGTTTTGTGTGTTTATATATTATTCTGCTCTTTTCCTCAGAAATTAATTTTCTTAATTTGGGGAGCATTGACTTACTGCTTTCCAGAACAAGCCCAAGATTATTGTGCCAACTGCTTCTCTCCTTTAATATGGCTCTGAAATATATTTTTGCTGTTATTATTATCATCACCATTACAATAATAATCATTACCATTATTACAAGAGGCTTTTAAAAAAAAAAACACTGTAGTATCAGATACTCAGAGTTAGAGTAATAAATAACAAGAAATAAGTTCATTATTTTGACAGTACATAAAAGCTTAGGTACATACTCGCCCATGTAACTAATTGTTAACATCAAAATGAAAACACACCCTTTCTGTATTATTACCTTAGCTATTAACAGGTGTTACTATAGAAAGATACTATAGAAATAGTATACACACTCATCTGTTCTTCTTGGGTAATTTTAAATCCCTTCAACTCATGGACTCTCATAAACTTTCAAGGGAGGTTAGCCTCTTTAATCTCTAAATAATTGAAAAATCCCAAGGCAGCTAGACAGTCTTTTACTTACTGCTTTATTAACTAGGGTGCCTGACATTGACTTTTTGGTTAGTTTCCCTCTAAATTATTTTGGGCACACATAATAATATATAATTTAGATAACATCATTAGCTATTTCTTGAGTGTCTAGCAGTGGATTGCTTCTTTTCCTTCTTGGAAAAATGGTGATAAACTACTTGAACACCCACAGAATTTTGTACCTTTTCCAAAAGAGGATGTGCTCATACAGTCCCCTTAGGAACTGTGGATCAGCTTTCCCTATGTACCTGTAAAGAATAATGCTATAGCATACAATTCGCTCACCTGTGTTGAGTTAAAAAATTCTATCCAGGAAACATTTATCTTTCATAGTCATTTCATGTTACCATAAAAAACAGTCAAAAATGGGTAGGAGGAGCATAACATCAAACCAAGTGGAAATGTTTTTTATTTAAGTAAAGATAAATAAAAAAAATATTTTCAGTTTGTAGACTGCTGATTGCCTAACATTTTCACGTGAAACAGCACTGCAGTACTTGCTAACTCTTAAGAAATTTGTATTTAATTTCTAGGTATATCTATATCTATATATAAAATATATATATAAAAAATGAGATAAAAATCTCATTAAGTTCAAGTTATCATTGATAGTAGAGCTCAGTCATTTAAAGGTGGAAGGGAGCATTATGGGGAGATTGAAACTTTCTTAGAAAAAATTCCAAAATTTGGGTGTTAACTAGTTAGACTGATACAAAAGCCAAAAAGAGAAAAGCATGTCAGAGATGGAGTACAACCCCAGGCAACTCTCTGATTAGGCTTGGATTTAAAGCTATCCTGTGGAGTTTCTAATCGGAACATGTTCAGGTTGCCCTCCATTTGTAGTGACATGGTTTGGATCCCAAACGCAATTATTTTATTTTCTCATTCTGTTACTTCATCATTTATTTTCTCTCCAGGATGATATGCCTCATATTGCTTAATGAAGTCAGCAGGAGCTGTGAGGGCAGATCTTCAAATGATGTAAATTTATCCTCATCATCCCATTACCCCTCATCAAAAGCAGGCACACTCCTGTCTGACCTCACACTTTTTTCCAGCCACAGACTACTTGATGTGACCTGACTTCGTTTAATTTTAGTTGGTGTGTTTTTCAAGATAGGAAGTTACTGTAACTTAACAGAGTGGTTTCTAGAAGGCAGTATCTCTGGTGGGGACCATGTCTGAGGCCAGAAGGACATTCATGGAGAATCAGATGAACATTAGTTGCTAAAGAAGCTTGGCATTTTTGATTCCTGAGGAAAAAAGAAATGCACTGACTAATTTCCCACCAAAGTGGCAAAAGCATTTCCATGTAAGTCATGATCTCCCTCAAGCATTTTTGAACCACAAAGTAATCATTTGGGCATTGTTATTAACAACACTAAAAAAATTACATTGCCTTCTAAAATTAGATTCTTCCAAAGCATACCCCTTCCCCAGGGTAGGTCACAGCAGTCTTCAGTTTAGTGTTCCTTTTCTGTCCCAAGGCAGTATAGGTGAAATTAAAGGGTATGACTAATTAATGCAGTAACTTAAGCACAGGGCAATAAATCAGATATGCCTTGACTCTCTACTTTCTATTTTTTCTTATGTTACTTTGTCTGTTTTATCCTTTCAAACCTACTAGCGCTGCATGTTTGAGGGTCAGGAGTGTTTCAGGGGGATATGCCTCGGTATGTATTTGTCTGGTTCTTTTACTTTTTAAGTGTCATTTCAGGGTGGTGCTTGGTGTACGTCTTATCTACCCACTCTGAAGACAGGTTCACTCCACATCCATTTCTGGATGTCTCAAGATCATGTTAAAAGGTGTAGGCTAAGCTCCAGGGTAAGGAAAGAGCTGGAGTGTTCTCTGTACCCTACCATGAGACCTGCCTTTTTTTATCTTTGTTTTTGTGCAGACTGGATCTGGGCAAAGCTCAACTGCTACAACTTAGATCATCACCTCAGCTGGTCTTTTCCTGAAATGCTTTTAAGAGGGAATTACTCATACTTCAGCTATAGGTTCATTCTATCTTAAACCTTGAAAGGTTGGGGTGGTTTTTTGTTTGTTTGTTTGTGTTGGTTTGTGTCTTTGTTTGTTTGGTTGTTTTTTTTTTTTACCTGGTTATAACAGAATTGGGATCATATTTTGGGAAAAAGTAAATATGTTAAAAAAGAGAAAAATATTGTAGATGGAATAGAAAAGAGAAGGGACATGGGGCTACCATAAATCTTTAGCTATAATTATTTGCCTTCAGTAGGAGCAGCAGCTGATCATGTGGTTCTGCTGTGGTGTATTAATGTGCAGGTGTTACCAGATGAATTCCAGGCACAAGTCATGTGTACTTTCTCCTCAGTTGCATACTTCTTTCAGAGAGAGAAAGAAGAACCTAAGTTCGGCAGATGATGCAGAGCATTAAGGTATGAACAAAGAGACATTCAGCAGCAGCAGCCACATTTGTATCATTGCTGCTAGACTTGATACAAGCCTCCCCATATAATCTGCCTGTGACCAGGACTTATATCTGAGCTGTAAATTGTACTGGAGCGGGACCCACCCATCTCAGGGTTATGGTGGGTTTGTCCCCTCAATGCTCCCCCCCCCCTCTTTTTTTTTCTTTTTTTTTTTCTCTTATTGGGAGAGGTATAGGTTAATAATACGGGCTTTGAAAAAATACATTTGTAGAAATGCAGATGCTGCATTTGTATACAAATGCATAGTTATTTATTTTAAAAGCCATTTGGCAGCTGGTTGTGGGGTGTGTGACAGTTGCCTGGGTTTGAGCTGTGACGAACAACAGGCTGCAGCATGGAGCTGGGCTGAGCTGCAGAGTCATAGAGGTTGGAGGGGATCTCTTGAGATCAACCAGTCCAACAGCTATGCTGGGACTGGTCTTCTTTGATTTAGGTGTAAGGCATTCATACAATACATTCAATGGTGTCTTGCAACAAAAATGCTCCATAACAGCTTCTGGAAAAACTTTGCTAAAGAATTGGAAGAGAAACAAGAAAATGACAAAGCAAGTTTAAGTAAACCATTTACACTCCGCACACTCCTGTGAAATTAATGCTTTGCACCATGTAGCAAGTAGGCTAAGGGTTTTTTTAGCCACCATTTGAAAAATGAGAGTTGTTTTTGAAGGTGTTTTTAGGGATGCAGTAGAGGGACAGGAAATTGCCTTCTCAAATGCTATTTGAAACTCTCAAGAGGGAGAGAGCATCCAGGACTTGACAGGAGTCATGAGGAGAATCAGTAATTTATATTGAAAGCTGAGTCAAAAAGTGCATTGATTTTCAGTTCTCCAACATGCCACAGTTGTGTTACCACCTCTAGCACGAGCAACGTTTCATCACTAATTCTGCTGCAGTTGGTCTATTGTGCAGGTAAATCTCTGAGCTCCTGTGCTCCAGGTTGAAATTCCCATAGCTTAGCCTGCCAGGGGAGCTGATGTCCCCAGAGCTGCCTGCTGTGTGAGGCTATTTCCAGGTTTCTTCATGACAGTGGTTTCTAGAAGTCCTGCGGCCTTGAGCTGAAGGGCTTTGGGAGGTAGCAATTACACCTTATCTATATGTGAAGCCAGTGCAGAGCAGAGGCATGCCTCAGTGCTCTATCTTGATACGCCACCTGATATTAAAACCAGGGCCTTTTCTTACTGAGCCATCCAAATGAACGTTAGCCAGGGTAACAGTACGCACCTGTATTCAGTTATCCAATTTTAAGATTAAAACGATGTGTTGTGGACTGATGTGATGTATGTTTAAGTCAGAAACAAAGCTTGAGACTGCATTCACCCATAGTTTGACTTAAATCTTCTCTGGGCAGAAATGAAACTGAGGGTGTTCACGTGCTGGCTGTTGAGAAATTGTTTTCTTAATGTTTCCTACCCATGAAGTCAAGTGCTAAGTCTGTTTGAAGACTTACTGAAAAACCAAAGCACACTGAAATGTTTTTATTTAAAAATGACATTAGGAACATGATAGGTGAAAATAAATTCCTGGTCGGAATCAAGGAACAAGAATGGCTACTTCTTTCCCTTTTTATCATCTGCACTTCTCTTTAATAAGTTCAGCTCCTGGAGTCCATTACTACATTTCCCTGCTCTTTTTTTCCTCTTAAAAAAAAGTTCTGCCCATATGTTTTGGGAGAAAAGCTTGGCATTATGCATCTTAAGTTTGACAATACATATCTTAAAACTCTCTGTGCTTAGGAAAGCAAACCAAATACATCCCACTGTGTACTCCAGTACCCTCAGTTATTATTCTGATTACTGTCCATGTCAGACTGCCTTGACATCGCTGAGCTAGAGAAGTTGAAACTGTCTCTGTGGATGGCCAAGCAGACGGAAGTCCGACTGCAGCATGCAACACACAGGCACAGCAACTTCTCAGAACCTGGGCAGGGTTGAAAGACGTGGGAAGGACATTTATTATAGTTAAACGAATCTGCCAGAGTTATATTTTAATTTAGTGAGCTGATGGGGTGTTTTAAGCAAAGGACTTGACACAAAACAGGATCTCCCTATGCTCTACTTCCCCAGGCATTAAAAAGGAGCCTGTTGCTGGTTTTCTCCCTGAGTTTCCACCTCCTTGTGCAGTTACTCACATTTCTCCCTGTTTGTCTCTATGCTCTTCTCTGCTTTCTCAAATCTTCTGAGATGCTTGCTGTCAGTCATGTCTTCCCATGTGGATCCTGCTATGTAGAAGTCTTCTCAAGCTCTCTTGCTTATATATATGTATATCACTTTTCCACCTTATTGTGTCTGATTCCACCAAGGGCTATAAAACAATTTAGGGTAAGAATCAAAGTTTACCTGTTGGCAGCAGTGACACTTTATGATGGACAATAAAATTCTCATTAACTAATACCTTGGTAAACCTCCTGAGTTATCCTCCTTAACAAAAGAGGTAGGAAATTAATCTCACTACTTAGTCTCAGGAAATACAGTGTGACTATGCAAGGCTGCTGTCTGCAGAAGCACAGTATTTGCTCAGAGCAAGCGTGTGAACTCCTGCTTACACCTTGCCGTGTGCAAATTAAAATAGTGAAGTGCTTGCAAGCCAGGCAGCAGGTGGAACAGATGAACTAGGCAGATAAATTTACTAAGCAGTCTCTGCCCTCTTCTATGTAAGTCCTGCATAGTCTGTCCCAAAACTTTTCATATTGTCTGTCTTGTTACAGTATTCCTCAAACAGAGATGGGGAAAAAAACCCCAACCAACCAACCAAACAAAAAAAGCTGGATGTTCCTGTTCAGTTTCTGGAGAAAACCAAACCAAAATGAAACAAAATAACATAAAAAAAATCAAAATTTTCCAAGAGCAGCCAAACTGTGGTATTGCCTATCACTTTGAAAACCTCACACAAATAAATAGAAGGAGCCAGTTAAAAATTAATGCATTTGGCAGAACAAACAGTGAATGAAAAAAATTATTAATGTAGTCAGAATTAATTTTCACATTTAGAAAAAAAGGAAAATTTCATCTTGAATAACCTCAGAATATGATTTTGGAAAGTGTCTATGTAATTGGTTCGTACTTCTCATAGTAAAAAATCGTTCTGTAAAGGTTAATACCATATATTCCAGACCTGTAATAATAATAGTAATAGCAACAGTGGTAGTAATAGTAACAGTAGTAGTAATGATATGATCATCTTACAAGTGATTTAACAAAGCTTCTTTCCATCATTATTTGGCTTCTGACATGATGAATTTTTCAGTCAGCTCCAGGTAACTCGGACTAGTAGAAGGTGTGTATAAAAATATTCATTACTAACACAGAATGTTTTGGCCAGCATATCTAGATTTTTACTTCAGCATTGACAAACCCTAACCATAAGAAAATTTATGCAATATGCTTTTATGTCTGAGTAAGATTATTTCACTCAGCTGCTGAGGGCAACAGACAGGAATGTGCCTTCAGATATATCCTGAGCTGTGGTTGCTGGGGAGGTTGAGGAATGTACAGCAGAAAGTGAATGCTGATAAGGTCTCTCCAGGTAGCCTTTTATATTTGCCACCACTGGAGACAAAACACAGGACTACACAGTTACTCTGATTCAGAATGCATTTTCTGTATTATTTACTTTGTTAATCCTTACAGGACTACATTTGCGTGAGCATTTTGAGATACTCAGATGAAATTCCTGTTATTCTTACTGCAACAGTCACCAGATGGTAGTGTTAAAGTCTTATTTGGTATGCAAATATATCACAGTCTTTCCAAGAATATTACTTTTTTTGTGTGTGTGTTGCAGGATTCTTTTGCTTTGTTTAGGTGTAAACCACAGAAAGTGGCAAAAGATTTTTTTTTAATGGTGGGTTATTGGTTAAGAAGCATTAGTAGCTGATAGAGGTTCATTACAGAGGTATTCATCTTACGCATTCTGTTCCACAACTGTATGCTACAGATAAATACATCTCATCATAAAACATCCATTCCCCATGTTTCTGACTTGCTTTCCTGTACACTAGGCACAACTATAAGACTTGCTAGTAGGGTGGCAATAGAAGGTTGAGGGGGTTTCCCTGTGTGCTTTTACATCTGTGTTGTTTTCAGAGTGTATTTTGTGATTTTGTGTCTGCAGCACCTGGGATAGTGGAGAACATATTCTGTTCTTTGCAGAACATCTACTGCAGTTGTGTTTCCCCGTCTTCAGTGTGAGTGTGGCTCTGAGGAAAGAGCATGACACTAGTTTCAACTTGCTGGATTTCTGAATTTAAAGTCTGCTCCTTTAGAAGAGAAGGGATCAGCTCTTTGCTACTGCAGGTTCCTCAGTTATATGCTAGTATATACTTTTCTTTTCCTACAGCTTGGATTGCAGTAAGTTCTTTATCATTGATGATCTTAAAGGTCTTTTCTAACCTAAACAATTCTATGATTCTATGTATTTCAGTACTTTAGCCATGTCCTTAAAACACAGGGATTTCCTTATAGTGCATTATTTGAACTACAGGTCCTGAACGTCAAAACAGTGCTGTTTGGTATTGTCTCCCCTCCAATGGACCTAGGATGCTAGAGAAGAGAAGGAATTATGCAAGCCTGTGACATGGTCTAATCAATGCAATAATTTTTTTAAGTTCATTTTTTGTTAAGGTTTGTGTTCTGTATCGTGACCCATTCATTGGTTGTGATGGGCTTTGAGGAAAGCCATTAAACACCCGTGAATCACTGGCATTCGTGATTTTGTACATGTTAATGGACAACATACATTAATGTGTTTCAGCTTGCTGTCACCTTTTTTGCTGACAACATGGCAGTGCTGGCTGTGGAGGAAAGGCATGGAGGTGCTTTGATCCAGAGAGCAGAACATCATGAAGCCCTGTTGACTTGAAAGAGTTGCCATGGTAGTGCTTCAGTCTCAGCTGTCTAGCTAGATCTCTAAAGGCAGCTTCTCGGTCCTGCATGCTCTCAGGTTTTGAAAGAGTGCATGCTAGCCCTGGTTTCCCTAGCAAGGCTGTAAAGCGAAGGTATCTTTCTAGTGATAGCTGAGTTGTCACAAAGGTACACTCTTTTCAGTTCTCTAGTCATTTATACTTATGTCAAAAGCTCAACAATCCTTTGCATACCATCAGTGAAAAGACATACTCCAGAAAGGCAGCTGGGCTGTATGGCTGCTGAGCTATTAAGAATCCCCAACAGACAGATTTAGGCAGATAGCACCTAGATCTTTAATCACTCTACGTTTCAGACTTTCACACAAGAGCAGTGCACAGGTCGACTAACAACCCTCTTTGTTTCATTTGTAATATTTATTTACTGTAAAGCTGTTTTCTTTCCACTGTATCTGTAACACAGCTGTAAAAAAATGTGTAAGCTGAAACAGAGGAGACGGAAGAAGACAGGGAGAGGATGAACATATGAGGCAATTTAACGATCTCTGCTTTTTGTATCTTGAAAATGATCATTAGTATTTTATGTGCTGCATCAGGAGACACATTTTCCCCAGGCTTATACATGTACTTATAACAGACTTACTTGGGATTTCAGCTGGCTGAATCTGGTCTTGTGTTGCAAAATAATTTTTGCCAGGAAAGAGAGTACAGTGAGCATGCCCACTATCCTTTTGCTTAACCATCCTGCTGAGTGCTTAGGATTGCTAAGGATGGCTTAGTTTAGGAAGCATTCAACTTATTACAGTGAGAATCAAGTCTCTAGATAATTATCAAAACCCCTTTTATGGTCCTGAAAGGAAAGAAAAATGGGAAAAAGCATACACTACTGTACTTAATTCAGAATACATTTCTCTGCAGAGGCTTTGGAGTCAGGTGTCACACTGATTTTGGGGGTAGATACTTTTCCATGATAATCCCAGGATCATTCCACAGCAGTTTTGATGCCTATGCTGCCTCAGCACCAGACAATTTTTTCACTAGAGCTCTGAACGTCTGGTCTGTAAATTAAAGGATTATAATGATATGTTAAAATAAAGTACACATGATCTTCTGTCTCTCCCCTCTCTCTGATCTGGCCACAGTACCTGTTTCACACTCAGCCTGCTTGGTGTCATCAGCCCCTTCTCTGTTGTCCCTCTGCTATGATGGTGTCCATACAGATGTGTTCCCAATAGTCCATAGCAGAAAAGCATATGTTCTTGTCCATGTTACCTAGTAAGCTGCACACATATATAAGAAAACTTTTTGCCTTTTGAAACTTACTGGTGACTATAGTCAGCAAGTGTCCTTCCAGATTTCTCAAAATTAATGTAAAATAATAGGACTTCATCTGGAATTTTTCCCCATCTTCATATTTTGGGATACTCTTTTTAAATCCCCACAGATTCATTACAATTCAAATTTAGAAAGTCACTGTGCTCTTTATTGTCCTCACAGGGAAGATTTCTTTTGGATTTTAGTGTAAAACTCTTAACATGATAGGTTTAGGTGTTACCAACAAAATGCAGGCTAGTAATTCGTAACTTACAGTAATTTCAACAAAAGTAGCAGACTGCATAGGCGATCATGAAGATTTCAAAAAATGTAGAAAGAAAAACTAAGAAACCTATTATAATCCTCATACTCCCATACCGAGGGGCAAAACAGTTCACATTGGAGATAATGTTAAAAAACTCACATTCATAGCTCTGCCAAATAAAATATACACACCACACTGAAAGGTGTGACTCCAACTAATTTATTGCTGATTGTCTGGGAGACACATCAGGTAGGAGTCGATGTAGATCAGGTTTTCTGGGTCCTGAGCAGGTTTTACAGGAGGTACACAGTTTTCAGTGCTGGAACTAGTTCAAATTTTGCTCAGAATCTGTGAGAACACTGTCCACTGATGTAGATGTATTGTTACCCAGCCTAGAGCAAAAACTAATGACAGCGGATGGCTGGAGAGTGTAGAAGAACTAGTACAGATCCTGTCCATAGTTTCCTAGAAAGGAGCATACAGTTTGGAACAAGCTTCATTTATCAAAAAAATTTACTGGGTTTGCAGGAAATCCATTGCACTTTATTGATATGAATGTGGTGCACTGTGATTGTATAATATTATGGTAAAAAGTTCTGGCAAGTGGTAAAATCTGCCTTGTGTCTTTATCTGACATAAGAGGGAGAGAGGAGGGAGGAGATCTAGATCTCATGGGAGAAATGTTGCTATGACAATTTACACTAGCTAAAAATATACTCATGAATGCTTAAAATCCAAGCTAGTAAAAGCAACGATTCCCATTCCGGGATAAAACTGAACAGTTTGTTGGAAGTTCAGAAATGGGTAATTCTGTGGAAGATACTATGGTCTTGAGTTATGTCTCTACATTTGAAGAATTTAGTCTCTGCAGTGATCAGTAAAGAATTAAAAATCTGAGTTGTATAGAAAATATATATATATTTTATATAGGTTTTCTATGGTGAATTGCATGTTATTACATTGGCAAGTTTTTTTGAGCATGTGAAATCATGCCTGTGTCCTGATCGCTCCCAGACACTAGCAATGCAATGATGCTGCTCACTAAAGATGATCATCTTCACTCCCAGAGACTAGCAATACAATGATGCTGCTCACTAAAGATTATCATCTGGTGCTGTTGAAAGATATGATGTGACTTTCTCAAATAGACAAGCAGAGATATGGCTGTGCAGATCACTATTTCATGTCCAAACAAGAAGTGTGCAGGAATAGTTTCCTAAATGTCTCTGTCAGTATTTTTATAGTACCATCATCTGCAGAGTGGGCTGGCATTCTTGTTCCTAAATCATTTTTTAGTTGAAAACACAAATGAGGACATGGCAGGTCACACATACACCTCCTTCTTGTCACAACAGTTCTTGTACTTGAGTATCATACACAGGTGGGGAAGGCAGAGTCATTACTTTGCATCTCTGATGTAGGTAAACCCAAGTGTTTTGAAAGGCTAAGAGCAGTATTTACATGGCCCAGATTCTAGCTCAGCCCTGTGCCTCAGCATTTGCTTGTGGCTGGTTGTAAGTTTTCAGTCCTCAGATAAATCACCATCTGAAGGGATCTGCTTATCTCTGCTCAGTGCCAGGAGCCAGCAGTACCATGCCCAGCAGTGCTTCTCTAATTTGGGATCCCTAACAGTGTTTATTTACATCCATGAGACCCTGCAATTCACTGCAGGCTCTAGCTTGCCGCAGCCTTGCTGAGGGAGCATGGGATTTCCCACCACCTTTTCAAAACGCAGCTCACATCCCTAAGGCTGCTTCATTGGCATTCATTCCCCATACACGTGCATCCTCTAGCTTTATCAGCTAAACCAATGCCATTTGAATCAGGCTGGCATTCAAGTCTCAAGGGTCACAGGAAAAAGGCTTCAATTACATGCAGGTCCCAGACCCTAGCATGTGTCCTAGTGGAGATGCTTCTGTTACAGATTTCTAAATCAGATAATCAAGGCAGAGGAATCCTGTAAGTACGCTCAGGAAATTTTACTGAAGCTTTTGACCATATTTGCATATTCTCTGAAATTCATGTAAGAGGATGCAGTAACTAGAAATGAAAATTTCCATTTTTCTGGCATTTGGGAGAAAGCATATGCTAAAGAAATTGGAGAAATACAGGTGAAAATTGAAAACAAGTGAGTCAAACTTGAAAGGCCAAACTCTTCTACTCGCTGGCTGAACTGAGAAGCAAAATTCCCTGGATTTTGTCTGTAGGACAGAGCAGACAATTATAATATTAATAAAGTTAGAAAGATCCATGAAGCACTGTAACCAGACTAGGGCCTTTATTCTTGTCCAGGTCAACATTCAAATGTTTGATTTTTACTTTTTTTTTCTTCTTTGAATTCCTTTTCAGATTAGGGTGCATAAAACTTAGTTTGTGGTAACCTGCTTTCAGTTAGTGCATCCAGCCTTTCAAATCATTGCATGGGTGTAAAAATTCGGCAGAAGAAAAATTATTTTTCCTGAAATAGTCGGTATTTATCAGCAAACAATTTCAAATAAGTTCACAGTCTTTGCAATTCTGTTTCATTTAATGCAGCCAGAAAATGAAATCTGATTTTGTGTAATTTTTGTAGTCTCCTTGACTTTATCTAAAAATCAACAAATCATTCAGGAAAATTAAAGCCTCAGTGCTTTTTTTGCTTTCTTTTTTAAGATGTATGTTATCATTTCTATAAAAGTTCATAACTTACCTTCTTCATTGTCTTTCAGCTTGAATTTTCCTTATTTTACGTATGGGAGTTCTATCCTTAGTTTTGTATTAAAACCCACCCTGGTACATTAATTTGTTCTTACACATTATTTTTCTTCATGTGTTGTAAGGTCTACAAGCACTTGACATGACTGGCTGTCCCGTGGGGTCAGAGCTCTGGTTATGCATGTGTGTATGCTTGCTGGTGAGGTCAGGTACAGTTTTGCAGAGATGGCGTTTCAGTGCTGAGTCCCCAGGTCCTGTGTACTGTTGACTTAGCATGAACTTTTCACACACCCTTCCTGCACACTGCAAAAGTCCCTGCTGTGTTTTTATGTAGCTCACGATCCTGTCCATAGATGCTTCTTTTACACTTACTCACCTGGCAGGGTTTATCATTCACTAAGGATAAATTGCAGAAGAGTGCTTAGTGCTGTCAGCATGTGGATCATCTAGCTGCCAAGCTGAAGGATGGATGTGCTAGCATGGCCTGGGACATAATCCTAACCCAGTAGTATCTGAGAAGGAGAATCAAAGAAATATATATATATATTTTGTTCCAGGTCTGAAAAAAAACCCAACAAAACCAAACACAAGGGAGGCTGCAGGAGAGGAAAATGAGAGAAATCAGTTCATGAGGCTACACACTTTTATTAGAAATACACAACAAAACAGTGGAAAACACTTATAGAAGCCTGTCACCATGCCAAAATCAATTCTTTTTACTGTCTGTTGGGGTGACTGTATGAGAACACACCAGTGTAGGCGCAGTGCAAACTTCTCTTATTGCAACTCATTTGATTTCTACCTCTGATCATTACCCTCTACACCCACTACCACATTAAGAGGGCAGTAATACACTTTCAGTCTAAATGCCTATATACAGATCTTTGTGAGCTAGAGTAAAAAGTTTTAAAGAAATCCAACTAGAACTGGATTTTTTTTTACCAGTAGAGAATAGGCTGTCCCTTGTTGTTACAAAGACAATCAAATCCCTATTACAAGGAATACTTAAAATGTTCATGTGCTTATGATAAAGTCTTTGATGTGGAAGATCAAAATGTCAAGGGCTTTGAGTGTACGTGTTTGTGTCTGTGATTTTTATGAGTGTCCTGTATGGGTACAGCCAGCAAAGTTTGTACAGAAATAAGGCCAAATCTTGAATTTATAAAATAGTGGAGGGAACACAGAGCTACTTACAGCACTCTGAGACTGTCACATACCAGTGCTTCAGAATTCTGTATTGAGGATGCTTGTCACAAAGGTGTCCTTAAATACTTGAATTGCAAAGATTTTCTTTTCTATTGGGAATCCTAATAGCGGGACTTTCATATCAGCTTGAAAAACAAGATAAATATATCTTTTGAATGCCTGAATTGGAGCTACTGCCTCAGGAAGTTAACTACTTGGTGATGGCTGTGCCTCAAAGATGCGTAAAGCAGTATAACTTTCCTTCCACTCTCCTTTTCCTGATGGAAGGAAATCAAAGGCCAAGGCTAATGTGCTGTGCTGCTACAAGGACACTGGTAGTACTAGGAACTGTCAAGAATGGCAAACCTTAAAACTCCATTATGAGGCTCCCACCTGCTTGCATGTCTTCAGAACAGTATTTTCTTTGACTTAATACTGCCTTTTAAAGTAGCAGAAAGGAGTAACTGTAAATTATTTCAAAAAGAATGCTTATAGTATTGAATAGTGTTGTATTGTTTTATTTTTTGTCTGTGTTGTATTGATGTTCTGAGGTAAACAGCTGTCTACCAGCAACATGGGAACACATGCCATCCCTCAAGGCAGTGGCTGGTGTTGGAGAAAATGTACTCAACATAAGTATAAATGAAATGCAGTGCAGTCTTATTAAAACTGGAGTCTGTCAGCATCAGGCTAGAACAAAATCTGAAATACTGCAATCTCAAAAGTTAAGCATCAGCATAAACGTTATGGGGAGGCAAGGCAGAGAACCGAGTCCCCAAAGTATTCTTGCAGGCTGGATTACGTTTTTCACTCAAAGCTTTTTAAACTTACCCTTATTTTTAAACAGACTAAGGTGGCAGAGCTCAGGTAGGCCCTTTCTGATGGGCTTACTAGTCCTGTCTTGGTGTCTTTACCCTGCCATGTATTTTTGCATTGCTTTGCATTGATTGTCTGTGCTGTTGTGTCTGATGTTGCCTGATGTCTTGTCTGACAGCTTCCATAAGGCATGCCTGGAACTGATGGTGCTAATGCAGAGTTCAAGAAAGGCCATAGTGTGCAGTGGAATATTTGCACTTCCAGCCTGTCTGGATGCCTGGGATAAACCTAAAGGTAGGGGCAATGATACTGCTGTGTTAAGAAAGTTGGGGTGAGTTTCGTTCTATTTGCTCTTCAGAGCAAGCATAAAATTGCGTGTCTCTGTACCAGGGAAAGGTAGTGAGGCAAACAGCAAAATTAATAACATTGCAGCAGCAGGACAAGAGCATCAACAGTAGTTAGGGAGTACAGGAGTGAGAAGAAAATAACCTTTTATGTTATGCACACAAGCAATTAGCAGCCTGGGAGCATCAACTATTGCCTTCCCTGGAAAGAAAAAGGAGATACGTTTTTTCATTGCCTTGAAGTATGCCAGGCAGAGCACCAAGGTCAGTGATGACTAACTTAATGATTGGGGTTGTGGAGGGGAGGAAAAATCACAGATCTGATCCCACTGTGCCTGCAGACTTTGTAGGCAGGCAGCTCCTCTTTGCCCCTCTTACTGTGGGAGAAACTCAGTGCCTTGTCCTAAAGGGATGTTGCAAAGAAAGGATGCAGGTCAGTTCCCTGACAAACAGCCCCTAGCTCCCAGTGGTGTGCTTAGGGGTTTATACCTGATGGTGTTAGGATGGACAGGTGTAATCACATAATCACAGAATGGTCAGGGTTGGAAGGTACCTTAGGAGATCATCTAGTTCAAGCCCCTGCTAAATCAGCTTCACCTGGAGCAGGTTGCAGAGAGTCGTATCCAATAGCCTCTCTGGGCAGCCTGTTCCAGCCCTCTGCCACCCTCAAGGTAAAGAAGTTCTTCCTCATGTTCAGGAGGAAATTCTTGTGTTTCAGTTTGTGCCCGTTGCCCCTTGTCCTGTCACTGGGCACCACTGAAAAGAGCCTGGCCCTGTCCTCTTGACACTCAGCCTTAAGATATTTGTAGACATTGATAAGATGCTCCCTCAGTCTTCCCTTCTCCAGGCTAAACAGGCCCAGATCTCCCAGCCTTTCCTCATTAGGGAGATGCTCCATTCCCTCATCATCTTCTTAGCCCTCTGGTGGACCCTCTCCAGTAGCTCCTTGTCTCTCTTGAACTGGGGAGCCCAGCACTGGACACAGCACTCCCGATGTGGCCTCACCAAGGCATAGTAGAAGGGCAGGATCACCTCCCTCTGCCTGCTGGCCACGGTCCTCCTAATGCACCCCAAGATCCCACTGGTCTTCTTGGCCACGCGGGCACGCTGCTGCCTCATGGGCAACTTGCTGTCCACCAGCACTTCCAGGTCCTTCTCCACAGAGGTGCCTTCCAGCAGGCCAACCCCCAGCCTGTACTGGTGTGTGGGGCTGTCCCTCCCCAGGTACAGGACCCTACGCTCGCCTTTATAGAATAGCATGAGGTCCCTCTCCACGCAGCTCTCTGTCCTGTCCAGGTCTCGCTGAATGGCAGCGCAGCTTTCTGGTGTGTCAGCCACTGCTCCCAGTTTGTATCATCAGCAATCCTCTCTGCTCAGGTCCTAGTACAGGGCTGGGAGCAGAATGTGAGGTTTTACCTCTTGTTTTCAAACACTGGGCTGGATCTTCTTGTAAACGATCTTGCTTTGCTGAATTACTGGTAAAAAAGCAGATGCTTCTAGTTAAAAGAAGTGGACCTGCTTTTGCTGTAGGGAGTTACAATGTTCTACTGCGTATGGGTTATGTGTTGCAGGACAGCATTAATCATATCATAGAATCTTAGAATCTAGACTACCAGGTTGGAAGGGATCTCAAGGATCATCTGGTTCAATCTTTCTTGGCAAAGGCACGGTCTAGACAAGACGGCCCAGCACGCTGCCCAACCAAATCTTTGAAGTGTCCGGTGTTAGGGAATCCACCATATTCCTGGGGAGATTATTCTGATGGCTGATTCTTTTAATTGTGAAATTTTTTCCTCATATGTCCAACTGGAGTCTCCCTAGAAGAGGAGACTCTTGTACCCATTACCCCTCGTCTTTTCCGTGGGACTTGTTATAAAAAAGGAGTCTCCAGCTTCTTTGTAGCCACCCCTGAAATACCAGAACATGGTAATAGGTCTCACCTAAGCCTTCTGTTCTCAAGGCTGGACAAACCCAGTTGTCTCTCAGTCTTTCCTCATATAGCAGGCTTCCCAGTCTGTTGATTGTCTTTGTGGCCCTTCTCTGGACCATCTCCAGCCTGTCCACATCTTTTTTGTAAAGTGGGGACCAAATCTGAGCACAATATTCCAGGTGTGGCCTGATAAGTGCCGAGTAGAGTGAGGTAATGACTTCTTATCTCTGCTGGCAATGCCCTTGTTGATGCAACTCAGCATCCTGTTGGCTTTCCTGGCTGCAGCAGCACACTGTTCATTCACATTGAGCTTGTACCACCCGTACCCCCAGATTCCTTGCCACAGAGCTGCTCCCCAGCCACATAGATTCCAACCTGTTCTGCACTCCTGGGTTATGTTTTGCTAGGTGCCAGACTTTACATTTTTCTTTGTTGAACTTTCATCATGACCTATTCTCTGCTTCCGTGGGACTTGTTATAAACAAGATTTCTAAACAAGTGCATGTCCGTATTTTTTGTTCAGTTTCTAGAGCTGCTGTAATCTGCCACCTGGTGTAGATCATGAAAAATAAACTTTTAAGTGTTTTCTGTTCCAAAAGCAGTGTTGATTTACAAAGTCAGAAAAAAATTTTGTCTTTGTTGCATATTTTAGATTAGGATACACTGCCTTGGTTTACTTCTGGCACATGACAAGGATTGCTTCAGCTTTCTTCTTATTTCAATATTTAACAGAGATGTATACATTGGTTGCTACCTGAACATATTTTCTTTTAGAGTAAAATAGGTTTAATAAGGCATCTGTCTAAAACACACAACCTTTGCTACAGGTTGGTCACTACTTCTGAAATAAATATTTTAAATGAAAAAAAACCCACCAAAACCACCAGAGGATTTGAAGATCATCCTCTTGCCTTCTGGTATCCTGTAGTAGTTCTCATATCTCTCACTGCCATTTGGTGGCATTGTTATAAACAACGATGGATTTCTTCATTTTAGAGTTGTCAATAAAAGTGTCAATTTTTCTAAGGTCCTTCTCCTTCTCCCTTTACTTATACCAAGAAAAGCAGAAGAGGCTCCAATCCAGCAAATGCATGGGCACGGGTTGCTTCTTTCAGGTGGAACTGATGGCTTCAGTGTGACCAGCACTGTCAATACAGCTGCTTGGGAAGGAAGGCTTATGCAGGGGTTAGGGCTGACCTACATCTCAGCCCTCTAGTCCCCTGCTCTTGGACAGGCTGCATAGATGCAGATCCTCAGTATTACTCAGCATCTGTCTCTGAAGTAAACAGGAGTTTATCCCAATAACAGTCATACATCTAAACACTTTATGGGGACCTAATTTCTATACTGATTACTCTCCCATTAGGTAGGTGAACTATTTTGCCCTTTCTCCCTGTGTTGTGGGACAGACATGTGCCAATTTTGAGGAGACTCAATACAAAAATTAGGATCAGGGGCCTAATACATAGCCGTTTCAACAGGGTGTTACTGTTCTTATTATATGTGAAGATGAATGATCAGATAATAAAGTATGTTAGCACTGAAAAGCTGAAACTGTCGTCGTGGCAAATGTGTATGGTCTTATTGTCATTTTTCTTAGGTAATACCATAACGTTTCTCTGAAATAATCTCTAGAGCTGCAGTTTGATTAGATTTATGTTTTTACATGATTATTTTTTTTTATTTCTAAGAAGGCTGCAAATTAAGAACTCTGGTGTTTCTTATCATTACCATTTTTTTTCTCCTGCCTTGTAAAACAGATTTTGTTGCAAACCCTGTGGTGACCTCCCTAGTAATGCAGGTCAAACATTGCCACCACAATTATTTAATCCATGCAAATTACCCTTACGGTGAATTAAATCTTTACTGCATTTAGTTGTCAATCTTGTAATTGTTATAGCTCTCCCACACTGCTACTGAAGACAGGAGAAGTGCCTGACATTAGGAGAAAAGTAGTGTTACTTTATCATTAAGTACCACTGTAGTGCTTACTAGTACTCTCCTAGATAGTTATTAGTACTTTCCTTGAGTAAATACCTGTGGAAGACAGAATTGTCAGTGAAGATCAGCCGTTAGCTGACATGGCTTGCTGGCTAATATTGCAGGACAGCATGGGGGCTGTCTCTGATGTGTACTCAGGGTCTCCTCTTATCACCAGATCGGTGTCAACTCCCTTTCTAGCAGACTGATTACCTAGTCATGATGGGGAAAATACTCAGTGTTGACTTCTTTTTTACCATACCCTTGTTCCAGGAAAGTGGGAAATGTGCTAAGAAAATAATGAAGTTGACACCAAGTTTATAAAATAAAATGAAGTAACAGAACTTTCCTGAAATTTTGACAAGTCTGCCAGCCTTGCATAAAACTTCAGTTTCTTATAGGGTCTTTTCCAGTAGTAATACTAGATGAATAGAACGAGAATAAATTGCAGAGCTCTAGCAATCTAACCAAAGCTTATTCAGCAATGAATTTTGATTGTTGCTTTAGTTATCAAGGTTTGACTGTCAAAAGCCCTTTCTTTTTTCAAAGCTTGTGAGTATTCATCTGACTGAAGATAACTGAAGCTAGTTGTGGAGCATTCTCCTTGAAAAGTCATGCTCTAACACCTTGACATGCTGAATGTAGCTCTGTTATCTGTGAGATACCTGGGAAAAAATCATGTTTAAAAATTTATCAATTTTTTTACCTTTACTGTTAGAAAGAGTGAAGTGATATAAAGCATCTGACTTGTTTCACGGAGGTAGGTTCCATGTCAGCAGTAAGCTGTTTGTTTCTACATTAGGATTGCTGGGGAAAACTAGCTCTTATTGTTATGGATGAGGTCAGATGAACTGACAGCTGGTAGTCCAAGTACACATCAGACCATCCTACCAATACCATTTCCAAATGGAAGTACTGGTTTTACTGCTGTTACAGACTTGTGGCTTTGCAAAGACCTATTTTTAGAAATAGATTTGATTACCTCTCTTGGTACTTAGCAATAGCCATGTGTTTTACCATGATAGCTATGATAGCCTTCCAGCAATAGCAGTGCTGACTCATGTTTCTCTCACTAGAAAGCTTCATTCCTTCCTTTGGGAAGGTGTATTTTGTTTGGTACCCTCTTCTCCTGTGCTTCTGGTCCATCATTTAATACTTTACTTCTGAAAATGCTTTTTAAAAAATCAGTGGTTTAGCAGAAAGTTGGAAGAAAGAAAACATTAGAGAGCATGAATCCCTCTAAAGGAGAGAAAACTGGCAGATAAATGGGTTTATGACCTAAAAAAAAGAGCAGCAGTGCCTCCCGGGGCATTTTGGGAAAGGCAACTGAATTCCTTTGGGTGTTGTTATTGCAACCAAGTAACTCATGATAGAAGAGGCCATGTAAATGCCAGCTCTGCTGAGGACTTTCAAAAGTGACCACACCATTTGGGTACTCTATTTGAGGTGTGTTGAAAGCACCTAAATGAAGGCACACAGTGTTTCTGGTCACTCTTCGAAGCCTTATCTTACCAGTTTGTACTTCTCAGCAGGCTTCACTAAACAACTCAGAGTTGTAGTGATTTAAGTAACTTGCAGTTGTAGGGAAAGATTGATTCAATAAAGCTTCAAGCCCAATTCCAAACTTAATTGGGGAAGCTGGTCTCACACCCCAAGTCTTGCAGTAGCCACTGCAAGCTGTTTTGAATGGATGTTTCCTCCGACACATGAATGCTCATCTCAGCTGACGATTATACCTTAACATGGGTACAGATGCCTGTCCTATGGATCAGTTGCAGATCTGGGTACTGTGACTAGCTCATATTAACACTTGAATGCTCCTGAAGATGCTGGGGGCCAGGTACCTCCTTCAACTGTCGGGAAGTCCATGGAAAATAGACTGCATTTGGGATTCAGGATGAGAGCTAGAGTCATTGAAAAGGGTGTTACTGAAGGATGCAGTGCTGTGGGTAGCCTGTTTGCAGGACATCTGCTTCTAGCTGTCATTGGGTACATCAATTCAGGGCAGCCTCCACGTTGCCTTGTATTCATATAAGCAGCCATGAGGTCTCTTACTGACAGCTTCCTTAATGTATACCCTCCCTTCCTAAGGGGGTAACATTCCACAAATACTTTTCTAGTGCTGCCAGTGCCTAAAGTGGAAAAATAGCCTGACACGAACACAATCATTCAGCAAAGTGAATCAAGGCTAGGTCCTGTACCTCACAAGGCCTGAGTAAATGCATCCCAATATCTACCAGTCAGGGTCCGGGAATTATGCACAGTTTTTACTCTATCTTGTGTACAGTTTCAGAAGTCAAGGGTGTGGGTGCAGGCCAATTTTTAAACAGAGTAAAATAGAAACCACTTTTAGCAGGACTTTACTATTTTGTCACTATCCAACCAGCTGCTACAGTAACTTGAGGTCAAGTTTTCACATTTTTTCTTTAGAAAATGAGTAGGGATATAGGAAAATCTGTGAGTTTTTTTAGTTAGATGCTTCTAATTTTCTAGCTAGTGTGTAGATTCCTAGCTCAATGATTTCAAGTGTGTATGATCTAACAATACTTGAATTCTTCCCTGCCTGCTCTCCTCTCCCTGTTTTAGGTATTCCTTCGTAGGACCATTTTCTCATTTCAGAGAGAAGCATTACTTCATGTACTCTGTATCCAAGACACTCATCCAGGACCTGACAAGCTGTACTTTTGTTTTATTAATTAACCTAATATTAGTAACATGCTTTGAAGATGGTAAGCACCCTCAAAGTGCTAATACAATTATCACCTTTTCTACCAAGTATGTTCCTAGGTGAAAATGTAATATGGTTATGATTAATCCAAGAAGGCAGGAGTCTCATAACAGGTTAGCGGCTTGGAAACCACAGGTTACAAAAATGTAATTAGTTTACAGCTTAAAACGTAACTTATACAGCCAAGTGCACTGATAAATATGCAAACATGAAAGTATTTGAATGATGTTATGGAAATTATGTGTATACATATGCATGTATAACAGCATACTACACAATATGGTGAAAAGGATTAAATGTTTTTGGGGAGGCTGGATACATTACCATCTTTTTGCAACAATTTTTTTTTTAATGGATTCCCTCTACCTGAGAGCACTGTTTCCACCTCTTCCTCTTGCCTTCAGTTACTTCCTTCCCATGCATTTTTGTCTGTGCTGTGCTCCATGGCAAATCACTGCTGAAAAGCTGGCCACGTTTGTACGGCAAGGTTATATCCTCACAACTTTACAGGTGACCCTCACAGGGCCTGCAACAAGGTGAGGATTCCTGAATTTGATTGCTGACAGCGACTTTTACTGACCAGGGCAAAGTGGCTAGGCATATCTGGAAAGGTACTGGAGAGCTAGGATTTCAAATAGGTACCTGGTGTCTTTGGATCTAAGCTAAGAACAGTTATGAACATACAAATATATCTGGGTTTTTCTGACAACTCAATAGATAGAATTGTACTTTACCATGGGTTTGTTGTCCAAATCAAGGAAGCGGAGAGAGCTGGTGAGGCATATATGTTCACACCCTCTTGCACCGACCTCGGAGTTTACCCCAACTGAGCATAATTTCTGCTTGATGCAGCAAACTGTTTTTCATACTATTGTGGTATGTCACCCCTGACCTCCAACCCTACAAATGATTATATTAAAAGGTCTATTAATTTCAGTAAGAGGACTACTCATGCACAGAAAGCTGTGCAGTGCTGGGCCAGGTGTTAAAAAAGAAAAGCTGATCATGCTTTTTCAAAGGGCCAAGATTGTCTAAGGTCTTCATAGAAGTTTAAATTAATTCTCCCAGGGAAGCAAACTAGGAGTTTGTGTGTTAGTGCCAAGTATCCCACCTTTATTGCCCATCATTTATATTCATTGGCTGCAACAGACTGGAATCTCTGTGGTTTTGCTTGTATTCAGAGTGGAATTTTATTTTCTCAATGTGCAAGGATTCCTGTTTTCAGTGAAATCCTGTCATTTCCCTTTTCCCCCAGCATACTTCTGCTTATTCACAAGGGTTGTGTGTTTTAATGAACATTATTTTTTATTCTGTCTCAACCTTTAAAAAAAGTTTAGTAATAAACCCTGTGTCTTGTGACAAATGCATTTAGCAGGCGGATGGACCATATGTGCAGTGTGCTCTCTTTGGAGTCACTGTCTCTGTAAATTACTAAGCTGCAGACCAGAAACATCTGGCACTGCCTTAAGGGGAAAGGTGAGTATAGGTTACTTAATACTGGCCTATCCTAGCAGGGCTCAATGTTTGGCTTAATTAGAAAAAGAGTTAGAGAAGAAAATTACAAATCATATCTGCACTATGTGCAGAACCAATCACGCCTCAGTGCAAGGAGGCAATAGTGCCCTCACTCCCCTTTGGCACCTCCCCTGCCTGGGTACACCACTTGTGGGATGGCATCATTCCAGGTAGGAGAGAACCACACTGTACTCACCAGGATCTTCTTTGCACCTAAGAGAAGCACAAGGTCACAATGCAAAGGTTAGGCTCTTTTGAATCTATGTCTGTGGACCAGACACAACACAGCCATAAACTCATGCTCAAAATGTAACTTAGGTCATGAACTGCTCTCCTTTGGCAGTCACCTGGAATCACCGTGGTTAAGTTCCTGGGAACAAAACGGGAAGCACTGGAAAATATTGAAATCTTGAAAATAATTTTGGAATGGGAATCTCAGTTGGAAACCAGGTCTTGTAGGCCAGAATTTACTCTCTCTTTCAGAAAATGCCACAGAACATCTGCTCCTACTCCAAAGAGGGGCAGCTCTTGGGTCCAGCAAGTTTGTGGGAAGGCTGAAGGTTATGTGTAGAAGTGCTCTGGAGAGCTTCAGAAAAGCTCCTTCCTGAAATTGTTCAGTTGAACAGAATAATAATTTGGTCTCTATTGATTGTGCCTACACAAAGGAACCCCACATTGAACGGTAAATCAGAGCAAGGACGAACACATGGACTTCCTTTAAGGAGAGAATGGAAGTCCCACTACACAGCGGTAGGCTACCTGATGACCCTCACAACACTGCTGCAGCTGCTATCAAGTGGAGGAAGATGGTGTAAGTGAGAAAGAGGCTCTGGCAGTAAAAAATTATAGGCCATGTGAAGAACATAGAAATGTACAAAATCCATTGCACTGAGATTTCCCCTGTAGTTGCTCTGCTGTGTAAAGCTAATTGCAAAGATCAATTGACAAAAATATTACTTGCTGTTAAAAGCACACAGATTTCTAAGCTACTGAGTTTCTTTAACACATCTGGACTTCCATAATAATTTACACATGTAATAATAGATCTGAAGAATTTGATCTAGTGTGCTTATTTCTAAGTAATTATTGCATTTTTAACTGAATAACCTTGCTCAGCCTTCACCTTTCTTCTGTATAATATCATCTGATGGATGTTGGAAGCAGAGGAATTACAGGGCTCTCAGCTTACTGCTCTATTTTAAAGGGGGTTTACATGGCCCAGTGGGCTGGAGCACAAGAGATGGATTCTCCGTCAGGTAACCTTGAGTGGCTGGTTATGAGCTTCAGCTTGCTGTGTAGTTGAAAAAGGAAAGGGGATGAGGAGCTGATGGCACCTGCTCTTTGCAACTGTTTTTGAGTCACAAGCAAAATGCTATGTAAGAAACAAGAATGACCTGGAGCTACACCTCCTGAAGCAGGCTAGTTTTGGTACATGATTCGATTCTCCCATCTCACTATCATTCTGTAACTAAACCCACGTCTTTAATCTGAACATATTCACTCTAATCTGTCTGTTCAATCTGTTTTTCAAGGTTAATAGTTAAATGGCTAAAGATATAAATGAGGATATATGCAGGGTTTGCTAGAACAATGGTGTAAATTTTTACTTCTTCTGTAATGCTATTTGTTTTTGCATCGTAGTCTTAAACTGCAATGGATTCCTCCTCCTGTGAATTACAGTTGTTACATAAGAAAAGTGTTTTACTGAACACTGTCAGTCTAACCTTTTGCAACAGCTCTTTGAAGACAAAAGCAGAAAGTCTGAGTAGTACCTCAGCTACAGATGCAAAAGCCATGAAGAAATAGTGAAGATGTATTAGCAGTGAAAGTCCATTTCAGTATAAATGTACAATGTTGAAAGAATCTATGCTTCAATATCTTTAGGAAGCTGAAAAGAACGTGAAATATATTCAGTATCTGTAGAGGACCCACAGTATTGGGATGCTAGTGTAAGGTTGTTTTAGAGCCTTCAAAAACAATCAGGCTATGTGCTGTGTGTTGTTTTCTCTATTAAAGGAAAAACATTTAGCTGATTCCAAATCTGGCATGAGTCATTATTTTGGTTTTTGTTAAAGCAACACCTTGGAGTCCTCTGCAGGGACTCTGAAAGTGAGTTAGTTGCCTTGTATTTCTGCCCAGTTGTCTGCATGCTGTCCAGATTTATAAGAGACAATATCAGTCTCAAAGTACTTGGAGCCTTACTAGGCCAGACAGCAAAGTTCTAGAAGTACAAACAGGGAGGAGTGAAATGAGTAGCCAATGCCACTTAAGACCTAGGGGCAGATATTCTGAGTCTTAGAGAAATGTCCTACCTGTTAAAACAGTGTCTGCCTTTTAAGACGCAGAATCTGTTTGAATAGCAGAAGCTATTCAGAATAATAATGCAAAAGAATCAGAAAAGGGATAAAATGCTGTGCCTTAGGGTAACTATGGTGGTGTTAATGATACCTTAATGACCTATTTGATTTTTAGACAACATTTTTTTTTTCAAAATTGTTACGTCTCATATTAAAATCTGGAAGTACAATGTGATTCTTTAAGATATATGTAATAATTAAGGTTTTTTCTCTGCTGAGTGGTTTTCCACCTGATATAACAGGGATGTTCTATTAATAATCATAATCAACAGAACCAATGGCATCAAATGCTCATCAGTTCTTCACATTTAGGGCACTGTAGGCTCTGTGTGTATGTGTGTGTGTTCTTTCTCTCCTAAATGATGGCACAACATAGAAGAATAAGGCAGCATCCTTTAAAAGAGTATTTATATTTTCTGATGCTGCAGTTTTCAGAAGCCACTGGGAAAAAACCAGAGCAGCTGGATGCATGAATGTCAGATGGCTTGAAGTAGTTGTGTACATGTAGGGACAGCTTTGTTGCACCGGTCAGTGTCCATGGTATTTTTCAATATTTTTGTTTCCCTATAGCACTAAAGGTGCTGTGGGAAAGACCCTGAATGAAGGAATGGCCATGAAGTATTTCTGCAGTGGTTTTTCTGTAGAGTATGGGAGCTGGGTGAGTCAAATTTGTGAACTGTTATGAAATGGCACTTGGACTGGCAGTCACGACATGCAGCTATGCTGGGCTCATCCTACTTTCATAATGCATGGTTACATGTCCTGTATTCTTCTCAGTGGTGGATAATTACATGGCAATTATACAGACCTCTAAAATAAATCTCCCAAAACTATGTACTTGATTTCAAATATTTCAAGATTACTCAGGGCTCTAAGCAAGACTGAATAAATTTCCTGCATCCATGCCTGCAGTTTTAAGAGCTTTGGTCCAAACATAGAGCACCACATTAGTAATGAATATTGCTCAGTTTGCATTACAGACATCCATAATTCAGGTTATCATAAATACCATATTTCAAAGAAGGACACAATTTCACCTGAAGGTTTTGTTTATGTCCCCTATTTGGGTTTTTTGGGTCTTATAAATGAGGACCTGATCGATGTTTTTCATATGGTGGAGTCAGTGGTCAAGTTCTGTCCTGCACTGAGTATCTGATAATCTGGTTGGATTAATTCTGCATTCACTCATTTCATGCAGCAAGGGCCGTTGTCTTTCCCTCCACCAGGTGCCCAGTGGATGATCTTCAAAATGTGCTATGTTTTGCAATTGCTTCCCCTTTTCTTGTATTTGAAGAGACATTGGTAGGACAAGGGGGAAAAATATTGATCCTGATGGTGTTTATGGACTCTGGTCACACCAGCAAATAGCTTGGCAAAGAAAGAGCAGTCCAGCAGACTGAAATATTTGGTGCTGTGATCATTACAACTACAGTTGTAATGTATGCGGTTCAGGTTTTATTTCAGGCTAGATTTAGTCTAGCTCCCTGAATTGAGCATCTAGACTCTTGTGAATCAAAGCAGTCATAAGCAAAAGTCATAGGTACAAACCTTTAGTGCACCTTCCAGCAAGCATTCACAAAATTGTCTTTTTAACAGTAGCCTCCTACAGTTCATGGAGGCTATTATGATAGCAAAATCTATATATTTCCATTTGCAATGCTTCTTGCTACAAACAACACTCTTCAGCTGGCTTGGGTCTTCTTGTCTTGCAGGTTTGATCATGGAAAAGAAGTGCAGGTTTTGAAATTTGCATATTGAATTAGTCACTCGTTCATTTTACCATGCTGTGAGAGGTACATGCAAAGTCATTAACAGCATGTCTCCTGAAGTGTTCCGTACTAAAAGATGACTGGTGTGCATTCAATGTTTTGAGTTTTGGCATCATACACAATTACAGAAATGGTGATGAAAAAGTTTCAAAACCAGCAATGCTTTAGAGCAAGAGTTCTGGTCCAGAATTAGTCTGTCCTATCTAGTTAAGGTTTTTATATTTTTTTGAAAGTATATTTTATTAGTCTGATAAAAAATAAAGTAAGGGTGAATATACACTAGGTTAGTAACATCAGCAGTGAAAAGAACAAAAACAGTCTTGACATAAATATGAATGTAATTCTGATAGCATGGCTTCTTCAGAAGCTCTCTGGTGCTGTGTGGAAGGTAGATACAGTTTAAGTACTTAGGACATGGATGGAAAATTGAAGAAAAGCAGAGCTCTGCTGATACTGATCAGTGTCAGCTGTAGAGCCTTGCAAATGAAAAATCAGATCACACATTGGGCATGACCTGGCATCTTCATGAGAAGGAATGGGATAGCAAGCAGTCAAACATACTCATGAGTTGTGGACAGAGCCCAGACTGCCAAAACTGTCCTGAATTAAAACCCCCTGCCTCAAAACCACCATCTGCTCTTACAAATCTGAATATTTTAGTGAACAGGGCTGCTAAAGAAACTGCAGCAACATCCTTCAAATGCACACATCATATATGCAGACTATGCTGTTATCAAATAATAAAGCTGGGATTAAAACAGAACAGGATGCAGTGAAAATCAGCAATTACACCTAAAGGAACAAATGCTTGCAAAGTGAGTGAGGGCAGCTGTGCTAGATTACACCAGTGTTCACAGGTGTTAGTGAACCCTACAAATAAACTTGTTTATATTTTTCCACTAATGCAGATTGGGAGAGTTTTTATGTGACACAAGCTTAGCAGAACATTGTAGCGATTAATACCTTGGATGTAAAATTAGATAAATTAATGCTTGCCTACCTTGCAGTTTTTCAGTATGTGTATTACTCCCCTGATACTCTAAACTATATATTCCAGATCAGGAGCCTTGTCAGACGAAATGGGTCCACTACTGGGCGAGTCAGGTTATCAGTTACACAGTCTGGAGTAAAGAGTGGAGCATTAGAGTGTTAATCTTGGATAGGTATTCCTCCTTCAATTCAACCATTAAATAATGCAGACTGACCTCCCCTATGCAGGCAGTCCTTCAGGAATTGAGTCTGGTACATTGTATTCAGTAGGTCATATGATGCACCACTTTACATTAGAACTGGGATTAAGGGAGGCTTTCCAGACTGGACATGCTAAGTAATGGTTTGGTTTACAGTAAGAGTACAAAAAAGCTATTTAGCACCAGCTATTTATGTAAACACTGCTGTTACAATACTCTATCTGCACTCCTCTGAAGTGGATTAAGTTGAACAGCTTAAAGGCATTTTTCTGTGAAATTAGATAACCCCCAAAAAGAGTTAGGGAAGAATAATGATGGCATGTTAAATTCACACCTGAGCTTATCTGACAGAAAAAATCCCCTGTGTTGACAGGTCCTGAGAGCACAGAGCTCATAAATGGATTGTACGCATTAGCTGTAGCGTGGTTGCCAAAAAGCTTTGAATGCACAGTGGAAGCACGAAGGGTTATGCTAAAGAGCAGCAGAGGTTTTGTTTGCTAATTAAACAATGATGCTGTTACAGAGCAAAACAAATGAAGGAAGGGAAATATAAGATGAGGCACAGTTAAAATAGCAATGTCAGCTGGAAAATTGTTGTACTGAACTTTGTGACAGGTATGTAAACACCTGGACTCAGCAATTTAAAGATATTAAGGCATCACTTCACAGAGCCTTGCACTGTCTAATCTGTGCACAAAAATGACCTCTTAAAGTGCGTGCCTTTTGTAAAAAAAAAAATAATGGCCAGACTTTTGTGGTATTTTCCTTACACATGCTATGGTGGCAAGTACCTGAGTCCTTGTCTTTGACCACCACAGTAGGCATAGTCATCAACTCAATGTAACTTGCCCTGCATATCGCGGGGAGCAATATTCTGGGTTGTGGAGGTGTGTGGAGGTGTTTGCCTTGGTGTAAGCTGTCTTGCAAAGCACACTGCAGGACAGGTCTTTCTGCAACATTTCTCTGACTCCCGAGCTTTTGCTGTGTTCTTTCAGTAACACTTACATGGTGTTCTGTGAATTCAGGTTGATTGTTATGGACATCTTATGCTTGGGGTTTTGGTATCTCTCGTTGTTTATACGTGTGGTTTAAAGCCATTTTTATCAGTCACAGGTTGCATGTAAGTCTTAGAAACAATGGTAACTTGTTATGAAGACAATCCCCACTATGGCACTGTTGTGGATGATTTCCCATCGGAGGTTCTGTTTCCTAGCAGTACCACAGCACTTCAGGTACTTGTTTCATAGGCGCAGGTCTGTAATAGCCTAGAAGTCAAGCACTAGGCTGACTGAGAAAAGTTGATGTGGGAGGTGGGTGATGGCATTGCTCCGCACAGCATTTGAGAGGACAGGGCTCATATACCCAGGGATTTATCGTAATCAGGCCCTCACCTGCATCTGAAGGAAGAAATGTTTCTGTTTTCTGCTGTTGAAGAGGGGTAGATGGGCTATAAATTAATTTCTTTGTCAGTACTTTGTCATTGCTTATCACAACTGGGACCAGAGGGTTTTGCTGAGTTCACGATGTAGCTCACATTTAGGTAGCATAGGGAGGCAGACTGAGAAAAGCAACCTCAGAAAAATATGCCCTTAAAGCAATGTTCTGTACCCAGGCAACACTGCAGTACACAGACGCCCTTACTCAGGAAAGCAGGTGCTTTGGCCTCTCCATTGGCCCAGTTACTCCCCTGCAATTTTGGGTGGTGTTTCTTGCATACCTGTATTGCTCTTGATGGTGGTGCATGTGGAAAGGTGCTGGTCTGCCGTGGGGGCTGGGAGAATATTGAGGTGCTTACCAGAGCTGTCATGCTAAACAGTCTGGGTGAGTCCAGAACAGACCACAGGCTGGGCTATGGAGCTATTGGTGAAATCCTCTGCTTTGATGAACCACAATGTGCCCTGCCTTCAGGGGGAGGGAAGGCCATTCGAATCATGCAGGCATCACCCAAGCATGAAGCACCTGGGCTGTGGTAACACAAAGAGGTGTCTGCAAAGACTGTCCACATTCCTGAGGCTGCACTGACCCACAAGATGCTGCAGGAAACAAACATCCTGAGCTCAGCCCTTGCTCTAGGCAGAAAATGTTCCCTGAGACACCAACCTTCTCCTCCTCTGGCTGAAGTTGCTCAGATTTTCAGTTCTGCTTTTCCATAATTTGTTTTCATTTTCTAATGAAATCTGTGTGATGAAATGAGACAATGGTCTCATGTGGGACTTGAAGAGGCCATCTCATGCTTGCCATTAATTAGCTGGGTTTCAGTTTGTGATTTCAAACTATTAAAATAATTAAGTTTGTATGAAGCCTTAATCACAGAAAGTAACCTGAATGTTACACTCACTAATGTCAGTTTAAGAGTCCCACTGGGCAACATGTTTCCATTTAGCTACTTCCAAGTGTTGCTTCTGGTGACCTGCTCCTACCATCTAACTGGCCTGCCTTGAAAGCAGAGTGCTGATTGCAACAGACAAATGAGGACTGCATGAGTCTGGTACATAGTAGGCGCCAGCTCAGGGAGATTTTTCTCATTACAGTATGCTGGAGAAACTTTCATTAGTTCCCCCTGGCTAGCTGCTGAAAAATGGTTTAGTCTCCCTTGTCTGGAGCTGAAATTCAAGTCCCATGCTCATGCCCTTGCTACATAAATTTGTGTATCTAAAGTCAACAGTCTGATTAAGAATAGTGCTGGACGCTTGTCTAAATGAACATGGAAAGCCATGAAGATGACTCACCTTGAGTAGGGCAAAAGGTGGCGGGACCTCAGGCTGAGCAGTGACAACATGGATGCTGAGTCAGAAGTGCTGATGTGGGAACTTAACTACCACTTAACACATTTTCCGGCTCAAAACCCTCCCTTGACCCATCCCTGCAGGTAAATCTGTGGCTGGGAAGGTTCTGCATTTTAAAACACTCCAAGAGGCTTTTCTAGTTTTCCTGTTTTGCACCAGCTCAGAAAGTGTATGTAAGCAATGTAAACATGCCACATATTTACTGGACTGGTATAGTACATGCCTAACAAATAATCTCTTCCTCCAAAACATCAATGTTTTTAATTAGCTTATGACTGAATTTGACTTTCTCTGGCTTGCCTGTGGCTCCCTCCAAGTTCCACAATGGTTAGCAGGCTAGTGCCTTAGGAGATCAGTTGTCTCATCGCATGCTGGTTGCATTATCTTTTATATGTGTAATTTTCTTGCCATTAAAAAAAATATTCCTAAATTCTTGCCTTAGATGTAACAAAAATATTACTTCACAAGTCACCATGTTCTGAGGATGCTATTCTACCACACAGACATGACTTTGAAAAAAATCCTGACCAGTTTCCCTCCATTTTTCTTTGCCCTCCGTTAGGGTACAAGTCAAATCGGCCCTTACTGCAGGGAGAAACAAAACCACAGGTGATTATATTGTAGAAAAATGCAGGAAAAGGAGGGGAGTGTATTCTCTCTGAGTTCTCTGCTGCTGAATGGCTGTCACTGCAACAGCTCATAGTGCAGTCATAACAATCCAGAAAAAGAGAATCAGAGTATTAAAGCAGGAAAGGTCGAGAATGAAATGTAAAACTATGCTGAAATAAAGATGATCAATTATATCAAATAAAGGGAAAGCCTGGCCCTGAACATTACACTTGTGTCTGTTTGAAACATAGGGGGTTTGGAAACAGGCAACAAAAATAATGAGAGCTGGGGAGGTGTCTGTAAGTAGAGGCTGAGTATACCCTGTTCTGAGTTAGGCAAGAGGTGGAGAGCAGTGAGAAGTTAAGCCTCTGTGAAGCAGAGCATTGTAAGATATTTCAGGGTTTGGGCTCAATCTTGCTTACCTTGTGAGACCAAGAGGAGACACTGAGTGAACTAAAAGGCAATCAATCTTTTGCAGCAGATGATGAACCTTTGGCACTTACAGCTGCAAGATGACATTGCTCTCACCCATGTAAAAGGAAAGTTGAAAGCTTTCCTGGCTGTGGAGGGTCAAATCAGTGAAGCAGGGGATTCTTTTAACTAGCGGTTCAGTTTCAGGTGAACCGCTCACTTTGCATCCAAAGACTAAATGGATTAAAAGATGTATGTTATGATTAGCTCCTTACACTAGCAATGTTATACTGGTGGTGCAACACTTCCAATTTCATTACCATATACACCTCCTTCAAGAAGGTTCTACAGCTTTTTTTTTTTTTTTTTGTATGCAAATTTGGCTATGTCAATATAGGTAAAATGCTTGGTGAAAGGGTGGAAACTATTCAAAACCTGTCAGAAATTAGCAGGATATCTCTTCTACCCTGACCATCAGAAGCATAGTGGTGCTGTTTGCATGTTCCTTTAAAGCAAGTGCTGAAGGGAGATAAGGCGTGTACTATGTCATCTTTAGTGTGACTACAATGGTTGTTTTATTTAGGAGCTGCTGGAGTTGTGTTGCACTACTTCAAAGGGATCATCCATATATTCAAATGCTGTACATTTGTAGAAACAGGATGTTGTGCATAGGGCTCAAGCAGTTTTCAAACTGCTGTTATCTCAGCTTGCCAGCATCTGGATGGATCTTTCTTGGTTGTCTGTCTCTTTGTATTTCTCATGCCATTCTAAAAACTTTAAACTTTATGCACACACGGAGTCACATACACACATATATATGTATACAGCAAACGTGCATGCGTACAGCAACTCCAAATTTACATAGATGTGTGTGGAGTGTTTAGTGTGTATGTGTTTAATAGTTTTTCTTTGGGGTTAAAGAAATAAATCTATTTTCTGTTGAAATTTCCTTTGAGTTTCAGACAATCTCTTCTGATCATTCTTATAAATGTCCTTTATTTACAAATAGACATATGGCTTTCCAGATCTCCTTCTGTGCCCCCATGGTTTTCTGAGCTGTAAAGAAAAGACTGTTGAACACAATTCGTGGTAGAGTAGACCCAGAAGCACACAGATCTAAGATCCCCTTCTGTTCAGCATACAGACATGGAAACACACCTACACTGACAGCCTTGGACACTTTTGGCTTCCCATTCCCAAATGGCGAGAACCATTTGCTACTGCTGGTGGGGTAAAGTCTAACCTGCAAAGCTATATGCTGGCTGGTGTTGCACTGTGATGAATTCATGGTCGGAACTTCTTAGGACGTATCACACAGTGGAAGTGATATGAACCTCACCAACCTGAAGAAATTTGTCTTCATACTTATCAGTATAGGTTGTCATGCAGGCAACCAAGTTTAGAAAGAACAGTGTTCCCAGCAAGCTGTTTGCTTGGGTGAATACTTGAAAACCTGCTATTGCATCTTTCCTGCATGTAAAAGAGCATGCCTTGCCTTACCTCCAGCACACAAAAAAAAAGGGGAAACAAAGAGGTGGAAGTAATCTCTGCTAAGTGTTGCAAAGGGTCTTTTGCAGAGCTGGAAGTAAAACACACATTGTCTGCATCCTTTACTTGCATTAAAGTAGTGCAGCTCCTGCAGGAGCACTGACTACAGCCTTTAGGTCATCCAGTCCTCAGTCCTAGGCAGGCTGCGTCACCCATACAAAAACTACAGCTTACTAATATTTGTTAGAGTTGACTTGCAAGACTCTTACAGCTTCCCACGCATGCTCTTTCAAAATGGGAAGGATACAACCCGGGAAACACACTTGTGGAGGCAGGCAGTGCTAGTTTAACCTGAAGACTGCACTTGAACAGATAAAACTGTATCTGTTAGTTACATATATGAGGCCTTGGAAACTTTCAGATTAGCTTTTCTCTGTTACCAAAATGTAAGGATCTGGTTTTCCAAGACTCCCAGTGCCTTTTTCAGGCACTAGGTGTACGTTGCAATGGACAAGCTTGAGTCTTTCCCTGTGGATCCAAGGGAAAGAGAGGTTAGTGGTGAGATGGTCAAAATGCATGACAAATGCAGAGCTGCTCTCTGAGGGTGCAGAGAGGAGATGGATTTTTCAAATAATTTGTGTGCGCACATGTTAGTGTGTGTAAATCCATCTAATTAAACAATCTGAGACTTTTCAAGTGGCTTTGCCAACAGCATCCATCAGGTTATGTTCAGAATCTGCCTTTAAAGTTTCATTTGTGCAGCTGCTGAGTACTGTAGTCAACAGAAGTCTGTGATGGTCTGAAATGGCATATATCTGTGTTGAATAAGGAAGCCAGTAAGCAGCCCTCAGACAGAAAACAGAGCACTTACCTAGAGCTGGGATGATCAGTCTGAAGGGGCCCACTGAGAACATTTTGCAGCCTCCTTCCTCAACATATTTCTTTAGGATATTTATTTTCACCCCACTGTATAAGAAGAAAGATCCTTTTTGTATTTACAGATGTGTTAAACCTTCTGCCTTCTGCCAAGCTATTCCCTTGAAGAATGCCTTACAATGTCTTGTATTGTCTCCTGTCCCTGTGTTCTTGCCATCCCAGCTGAATGACACACTGCCTTTGCTGACCAGACCCCACTTTCTCCAAATGAAGAAGTGGATACAAGCGTTATGTGCTCATAATGACAACTTCCCACCCGGAAGTCTGTGCAGATACTCTAAAGGGTGTCAGCCCTCGATGGACTGCATCTCTCCTGCTTCGACTTACACCACCTGCCACAGCTGCTTAGTGACTTGGCAGGCAACACACATCACTGCCAAGTGTTGCATTTGCTGGGCAAAATCAGATGTCAGCAGCACTGACTGGACAACTTGAGTTACAAAGTGATGCAGACCTTGGTTTGATAAATGTCTTTAGAGTAATAAACAGGGAGGATAACTGGAAACAACTTTCAAGCCCAGTGCCTGTGGGACCTGAGGTATCCTCACTGCATGTTTTGATGCTGTGTAATTACAAGCTGCAGACATTAGTTCCCTGAGGCTGGCCAAACCAGGTCAAATGCATTAAGCTGTGAGAATGTGTGAGAGGCAGGAAGAGTGGTTTTTTCCTCTCTGAAAGACACTGATGACTCTGGATATCCAAAATAGGCAAAAGTGGGTTTCCTGGTTCAGGGATGATACTTCCTATCAGATGTCCCAGAATGAATAGAGCTGAGCACTCATGGCATTACAGCCGCATATTACTCATTGGGAAAGGTGCAAACAGGACGTACCTGCAGGCTGTTGGCCACAGCTTGTAGCTTGGCTGCCTTCTGCTGCTCATATGTGGTTGAATCTACTTCTAAAGACCAACCTGCCTACTTTGCTGAATAAATCCTGTTTCAAAGGAACATCTTGGAGTAACATTCTTTGCAGAAACAGGGCTTGCCTTAGTCTGTTTCCTAATGTTGCTGATGATGGGATCCAAGCTAGATTAATGCCTGGTATTTCAGAAAACTTCATGCACTGTGCACAACATGCACACAGGAATACCAGATTGGTGAGCTGATAATCAGACCCAGGTTCTCCAGGTGGCTGGAAAGGCATATGAGCAAAACCCTTACATACACTGCTTAGCATGCTTCTCTTCACCCTTGGAATAGTGTTTTCCTGATCCTTCCCACATTGTTTTGGCAGCATCACTTTTGCTGTACTCCTGGGAAGTAGGAGTGAAAATGTCACCGTTTAGGTCTTTAATCTGTGTAATAACTTGACCGATTCAAGGAAATGGTTCCCATTACTCTCTGTGGACTTTGAACCAAATCCTGTCTTTCCTGGCATTGAGAACAGAAGGTGGAAGACACCTTGACCTTGGTTGATGATAGCTATTGTAACCATCTGGTCCCTGGAGCTGGACCTGCTGTCAGCCCTGGACTGAGAGACCCAGGTGGACTGCAGAGGTCTGGTGACAGGGGAGCTGAATAGGAAATCCCATGAAAAAGCTGTCTGCTGTGACTTCAAGAGGGATGAGGTCAGGCTTTCTTCATATTGAGAGGTATGCGATGGCACATGCTATTTATACACAGTTCTCCAGTGGCCCTTAAATCTCCTGCTAAGAACTCTGCCTTTGCGAGTTTTTAAGGATCTTAAAGGGAGCTTATTATTCTATGATGCTTGTTTCTCCCAGAAGAAGAAGGGGAAACATTAGGGAAGGATTGTCCTGCTAGCTGACAGTTATTAATTTCTTATGAGCATTTTGAAGTTCAAATCATGTATTTATATTCTCAGGCTGCATTATTCTTCCCATGTTTTTTTGAGACCTCTACATCTTTTCTCAGAAGGGTTTCCTCTTAACCTAAGCCGTTATCAGTCATAGACAAATCAGCACAACAGAGCAGCTGTGTAGCTCATTGCACACCTAAGGCAGACACCGAAAAGTTTTGCCTATGGACCAGCAATGCTGATTTTTTTTTTTTTTCCCCCTGAAGAAAGTGATATTGCCGCTACAAATGTTCTGTTTCTCTGCTGGGGGTGACTCATGTAGCAGCTTGGATAGCTCACCCCAAGAGTGCTGTTCTCCTTATAACTTCACTGAAAGAAATTAAAATGCATTATAATGATAGCAGTATCTGATAAATCTGCTGTAGATAGGCAGAGCTGCAGGGTTTAGCAGAGCAAGCAGGCTGGCTTCAAAGTGCTATTACTATGAGGAAAATCATCACTCTGGAAGGATAAATTATATACATAAAACCTGGATGAAACTAAAAACCCCTCCTTTCACAAATGCTGTTCAGCCTTTGGGAAAACAAGGATGTGGTTTACTTTGTCTCTTGAGTGGCTGAAGTTGAAGCAGTATACTGATGTCCCAACTGCTGCCCAGCAGCCAGTTGCTGAGGGCAGGGGCAGGCTGTGCAGGCACTGTTCTATTTACATGCTCCATCAGTACCTATCAGTAGAAATGTGACTAAAAAAAAAAAAAAAAAAAGGGTTCAGGGCATACATGTTACTTTGTACTGTCTTCTGGCACAGGTAGGGTCAGAAGAGAAAGTCACACGGAACCTCCCTTGCTGGTGCCCTTTCTTGCAGGTGGTGATGGGAGCACAGCTGGGTAGCGGAACTCGAAGCCCTGCACAACCAAGCTACAAAGCCACGGGCAACAACCAAGAGATGTCCCAGATGCAAATGTCAGGGTCTGGCTGGGGATCTGGGGGCAGTTTGGAATCACTTTGGTCTTCCGCATGCTCTGATCAGAGAGCAGGCTAGCCACTTCTTTCTCCCTCTGGGATGGGCTATGAAATGAAGCCTCTCGCAGGAGGTGAAAATACTGCAAGAATTTCACAGGAATACTTTTGGCATGCAATAGATGATGGCTGAGTCCCACAGGTTTCTCAGGCACATCCTTCACAAGCAAGCTGTGGCATGGTGGCAGGTAGAGGATACACGATGCTGGAGGCTGCTGCATACTGTTTGCATCCTGTTTAGGAAAAAATGTTGCTCATATTACTAAAACAGACAATCCCATCTGCAGCACTGCCAGGAGGAGGCACTCAATAGCTCTTCTCATAGACCTGGAGTGATGACATATATTTTTCACCCAGTAAGCCTGTGCATGTAATTTGAACCAAAAATCTACTTGTGATTAGCACCCTTTAAATAGAAATTGTATCTAGCTTATTACAGTTGTTGTGGCTAATAATCACTGACAGATGTCTGAAGGATCTGAATGGTCACTGGCAGATCTGAGAACCTGGGAAACAGCAACACAGCAGAGGAGTAGGTTGTGCATGTGCTGCCTTCAGTGACCAAGTTCTGTGTGTCATTTCAGTATGGGGGACTGAGTCTATACTGTGACTATAAATTGCACACCTCTGCTTCTGTTCTGAAGTATCTCCATACAGGAGTGAAGAAATACTGAAAGCAACCCTAGATTCTTCAGTTTGTTGCTGGCATTGCTCCCAGAATGCAGCGTGCTGCAACTTTGAATTTACCATTACAGGGATGATGGAGGAATTGCTTATCAAGGAAAGAAAAGTTTTTCTTTCCTAATAAAATAAAAATTACATGTAATGTCTCTTATAGCTAGAACTGAGTACAATGAAGAGAAAAAATGGAAATCACAGAAAATATTTTTGATGTGTTGGTATGCATAGCCTTAGTCATCTGCCTTCAATTTTTTTATACTAAGCTTTGAGAGCCAAGGATATAATGGAAGAAGTAGGAAATTGGAATGTTGAAATTAAAAAAAATAAATTTGATTCAGCTGTGCAGGTAATCTCCCATGCTTTTTTTTTTTTTTTTTGTTAGTGTCTGTATATTCTAGCCCTACTGAGATAAGCTAATTGGAAAAAGAGAGTGAGCTTGAAGATTCATGAAAAGCTGGTTTCAGAGTACGTCCTTTGATTATAAAATTTCCATTCTTCAGTTGCTTGGTGACATAAATCATCCCTTCACGGTTAGAGAAAAAAGCCACATGATTTATGCAATTTCCTACATTTCAAATTGTATATTTGACCGCTATGTTTATAATCTGTTTAAATAACCTAAACCACTGTTTAAAGAGGACAAGCAACATAATATAGAATAATTTACCATGTGCATCCAGCACCTTGAAAATCAGTGTGGACAATTTCAAAGCAATTAATGAACAAAGGTTCTTAACTTTAGTCAGATTTAATGAACTCTGTTTTCTTAAAGCATTGATTAGTCTGTCTCTGGTAGTAGCAGATAACTAGAAAAAGGCAACTAAACTCAGAAGCATGAAAGGCTTTGGAAAATCACATTGGAGGTTAGATCCAGGAAAAAAATCTAATTGGCTAGTTTTCATCCTAACAGATGAATTACCATCACTGGTCTAGTAAGAATATTGTCTGCTTGGCATTGCAAATACTTTGAAGAATCAATTGGAGAGCACTGACAGACGTGTGCACTGCAATCGTGCACATTTCTGTCACTTGCTGCAGGAAAGGTTTTGAATAAATGGTAGTGAATCATACTGCCTGGTGATGCACGCAGCATTTTTTAATTAGCTTTGTCAACAAACTCTGAGCCTTCTGTATCACTTGTACTGGCTGTACAAGCTGGCAGAGAAACTATTACATTTCCCATACACTATTTTCTGCCAGCTTTGATAGATGACTGTCAGTCCATAATGACAATGTGTGTCTTGAAGGGCTTTGCATCAGTCTGCTGGAGTACAGAAACCGGAGTCCCTTAACAAAATAGCAAAATGAAAAGTTTGTTTGTTTTGATATATGATCTCTCAGTATGTTTTTTTAAAGCAGCTAGCATGAAGAAAAGTTATCAAGAGTACTAGAAATACCAGTCCAGTGGCACACAGATGAAGGCTTCCACCAAAAAGCTAAGCAGTACTCAGTGTTGCTGTTTTCTAAGCCTTGCAAAGGTCCAACTCTAAGGACCTAGGTGAAATGTAATGGCTATTAAAGAAAAAAGAAAAGAAAAGAAAAGAAGAAAAAAAGGCAGTAAAGGCTGTTTAGCGCACAATTTTTGCACAATTCCTTTCTTACTTGCATTGACTGTAGGGAAACTACACCACCAAAACCTAATGCTGACTTAATGCTTGTGCCACAACACTTCCAGCTGTTGGGTATTTCAGTGTGAAACTGAACACCTGGACATAGTATTTTTTATAATGTGCCTAAGTTGTTGTGAGGTTAATGGTTACCTGTGAATTGTCAGAGACTCTTAAGGCTGAATTCTGGCCCCTGTAATGCACAAAAGGTGATGCAGCCAAGAAGTTGTGGTGAGTAGGATGTGGCCTCTAATTGTTAACAATTTTGGTTTCAGTCATTGGTCAGGCATCAAACACACCAAAGTATGGCAAAGTTTCACAAGATTTGCAAGTTCTATGCCTTGCCTAGGCTCAATGTTTTTTGCCCATTGTGCCAAATCCTATATATGTGTCTGTAGTGTTCATGCATTTGCTATGTGTGACTTCCACACAGGAACAGAAATGTGAATGTGTGCAGAAAACCACAGTGATTTCCATGTAGGTTATGATTTTTTTCCTGTATAGTTGGCTTGGGAAAGTGTCCTGATGAGCCTGGACTAGTGATTTAAGGAGGAATTAATTGACAACAGACTTTTTCTCTGTTACTTTGATCTAAATCTCAGCCTTCTGGTTTGTTTCACTACACCTGCAGCTGAAAGAACTATCACTGTATGTGTTATGAAAGCTGTGTGTCAGTATCCATTTCTGGTAGGGAGAGAAAATTTGCTTGTTGGACCTTTGACAATGCTTAGTTTCTTCCAGAAAAACTGAATCCCCACATGCTAGATCAATGCAATTGATTTCCCATTTGCCTCCCCTTGCTATTTCCCTCCCACCTCAAAAGTTACAATGTTGTGTAAAGACTTGGGTTCTCTCTCTCCAGTAATTTGTTATTTAAACAGGTTAAATCAGGAGAAAAACTGCAATCCTAGTTCTGTGTCCAAGCCACCTATTCAGACTAAAACAAGTTTGCATGAAAAGTGATCAATACTTAATTTACTTAAGTAATTTGGGAACTCTCCAGTGCAGAGGACTGGGAGATGCCTGCCTTCTCTGTTGTTTTTACAGATTTCTGGAGAGGCGCCATGTCTTCCATTCTTGTTTATGACACAGAAAAAGGACAGGCGTATCTAACTGTACCAAAAATGAAAACACACTTAACTGAGAGGCACCAGCTGTATTCCGAGCTCATAAAAACAGTGTCTGTTTCATAAAAAGATGTCTACAGAAAGTGGCTGGGTGGCAATTTACAAAATCAGATCCAAGAGGTGTTGAGATACCGGACTCCCATTTCATCTGATGAAATATACATGCCATAAAAATCTCAGGAATTTGGGTTAGGAGCAAGATAAGCTCGTGAAAATAAGTCCTAGCAAGCTCAGCACTTCCAGAGTGTGGTGGTTAAACACCACCTGAAGAACCAAAATACTATTGGGGGTTTTTGCTTTTTGGTTTGTTTTACTTTCTTTCTTTTTTTTTTTTTTTTTTTTTTTCCCCTGGCTCCAGACTTCGTGTATGCCCTGGACATGTTGTGTGGGCTCTGCCTCAGATTCTCAGGGTTATTCAGGTTTTGAACCAGCATTGATCATATCTCTAGTCTAATCTGTGTGTGAGAAGCATATTTCAATACTTTCAAGGATCTCAACTTTTCTGTCGCAGGGAAATATGAAAACAGGTAACAATTCTTCTGATATTATAGACCAGTGAGAGACAAAACTATGAGGCTCTCAGATTCTGCAGTAATGGAGAATATATGACTGCCTGGGGATGAGGGGTGTTTATAGCAACCAGGACTGCCACCATTTCCTGCTCAGCTAGATCACTTTTTATCAACTTTGATATACATTCGAGCACCTGCCCATGTGTTATCTTTCAAAAACACAAGAGAAAGTGTGATTTGGCAGCAATATGGGGTTTACATATGCACAGGCAGTTTCCAACTGCCTCTATAGGGAGTAACTCATGTTTGTCGTCACCTTACTTGACTCCTTTCCCCCAGCACTGCCCTGCTCTTGTGCCTAATTGTGTGCAAGCTATCAGCAGGGAGGGAAGGTGTCAGCTGCTTTCAGTGTGGATCTTTTTTAGGAAGTATGTAGGTTCTGCATATGAAAACACTGACCACAGACGGTCTGTCTGCTGCACCTTTGCACCTTCCCTTACTGACATTTTCTGCCTTTCCTTGTGTAGCTCCAAAATGGCAGACTTGTGTTTGTATTGCCCATATCCATTTAACCATACGGCAGTGGGCAGTGATTCTCAAACTTCCAGCACAACTTGCAGGAATGTGCTCTGATCCTAAATCACATATGGGACTAACTGGTAAATAATTTCAGTCTTACCTTGTTACTCTCTGTTGTCGGATCAAAACCACTGAAACTGGCAGGCAGGTAGGATGTTGCCTTTAGTTTCTCTGTCTTTCAGAACCCTCAGCTACCGGGAAAGATGAATGGCCTTGGTTTGCTCCACTGACCTAACTTGGGCTGCAGGCTTTTTGACTGTGAAGTATGGAATATTATGTGCATTTGAAAGATTCCACATTTCTCTGTTTGTTCCCTCCGATTAAGGGAACATAGTAGTCAACTGAATTCTGGCAGAAGGTTTTTTGTTTATTTAGGCATTTTAAAGAAATCCTTGGCAAATGAGCTGCACTAGCCATTAAAAACTGGCTAGTTGTCACAATGCAACATGAACACTGAGTCTTGAATTCTTTTTCACACTCTACCACTGGCAATCTAAGAAAGACAGAAAGCTGACAGCTTCTTTTCCTGGGTAAACATTCTTCAAACATTCACTATCAAAGAACTAGTGAAAACTTGTTCTATTGGTGCCTGTTTTGTAGATGATCTTTGTAAGGCCAAGCTCTTTTTGAATGGTGTTGATTGGCAGGGTAGGTCATGGGTCCACACACACCACTACTCAGGTCATGTGCAATACATTTGTTTTAGTTTAAAACCTCAACAATATTGTGGAATAAATGTTTGGTCAGGCTTTCAAAAATGAAAGAAGCTGCATCTCAGGAAATCCTCCCTCCCTAAAGCAAACTGCTTTGTGTGTTAACTTATTTTATTTCATCCTTTCTGCAGCAGCCCTTCTCATATGACTTCTCTTTGTGGTGGTAGTGGATGCTGCCAGGACAACGTGCCCTTATCCCTTTACCCAGCCCTGGGATCTCCCCTTTCCACCTTCCCTATAGAGCCCCTTGCTGCTGCTCTGTGCTCCAGAGGTACCACAAGTGAGGCTGATGCTTCAGGATGTGGTGTCCCAAAACCATTGGTCTGCAGAGATCTACATTTAACGTAGTTGATGCACGCTCCTTAGATGACACAAAAATGAAGCACAGTAGACTTGGAAATCAGGAAAGTCACAGTATTCACTCCCTGAACTTGCAGACACTGAAGTGCTTGGACCTTTCTCTGATATTGTTATGTGGAATTATAATTTATGTTTTGTCTTCAATCTCTTGCAGTATTTCCTCTGTCATAAGTTTGAAGTATACGTCTCATACCGTGTAATGAGATTCACATTTCTCCCCCTTTCTTTCCCAGTCTTAGGTTCCTGCAGTGTTACGTAGACTGGTAGCAGCTGCTGTCCCATACTTGGAAATAATTTCCCACACATAATTTATATGTGCCAAATAGCTGCTGTTTGAGTCAACATATAACCCTTCTTTATTGGCAGTGGCAAGTGAGTGCACACAAGTTATCCCATTAACCTTAATAAAGCATCACGTCAATGATACTCATTTTAGCAGTGACAAACAGGAAAGTTGGATATTTTTGCCTTTCGAGAAAATTGCCTCAAATTTTGATCTTGTTTTTGTCTCTTTCTTGCTTCTAAGGGTATTTTGGAAGATAAAATAGTTTTAAAGCATATTTATTCCAGAGAACAGACACATAAGTGAACAGGGTCATTGTGTCATAGTCTGCTTCAGGATATTATTGTTTCACAATGGTAACATTTCTTCCAATACCTGATGAACCTTTATAGGACCATTGAAAATAGAACTTTTATTAAAAATAATCTTTTTATTCAAGTTTTGGAGAAGTCTTTTAACTCAAAATCTTCCATTGACTTTTCCCATCCAAATAAAGACTTTATTCAAGTTCACTTAAAGCAAAATATAATGTTCTCACCTTACCTTGTACCTGTTCCCACTTCGTCCACTTAAAATGAACTATCGTTCCGTATAGAAATGCAATTTTCTGTCCTGAAAGCACCAGCAGTACTTATAAAGCTGCTTGTTAGATCGCCATCTAGTGATTTAAAGACAGCGCTAACCTTTTCTGAAGAGAGTTTCTCTGTTGGCTGATTGTAATTCAGTAATGAAGACGCTTGCCAGTGCAGTTGCCAGTGCTTATATGTGGAGTCCATGACTGAACATGAGTGACTTATCAGTATTTGAACAAATTATCTTTTCTCTGCTCTCGGTGTATTTTTATATGAAGTGGATGCAAGTGGAGGGAGGAAATACACCAGAAAGTCTGGAGCATACATCTGAAAAAAGTACTAATATATCCTTTCAAAGAAGTATTGATTTGGTGTACTGAAGCATAGTGGCACTAACTGAAAATTTTCTGGGTGTCAGCAAGTAAGAAGTCTCTTCCACTCTGTTTGATTTTTAGCACAATCTGTATTACCTATTTTTGTACTCTGTTCCAGTGTTGAGTGTCCATACTAAGCTTCAGTTAAGATGGTATGGAAATAAATGTATGGTATGCTTTTAAAACACGTTAGGATTGCCTGGCCAGTAGTAGGTTGCTTTTATATTTGCCAATTACAAGGTGAGCAACTGCGGGATGATCACGTATACATGGTCTTCAAATTTGTAGAGGGAGGCGAAATATTATAGAAGACAAGGTGCTGCTTTTGATTTGGACATGTGGCATAGCAGGCAAATAGGATGTTTTGGGATCTTTTCTTTACTGAATGCTTCAAACCAAGGCCAAGCAACAGATGTCAGGCAAGATCTGATTCTCTGATATTATTATTCACAGCTGTGCTGAACGGGCAAGTATGTCATTTCTGATCTGAGAGACCAACAGCCCTTTTACTTCTTGCAACAAGACAATTCCTCACTGTTCATATCTGTCGGTGTCTTGTATCTGTTCATGTGTTCATCCTGTTCATGTTGATGGGCTGTGACAGCCATTTTGGAGATGCCAGCAGTGGTAGTTTTGTCCACCTGTACAGAGCAGAGAGACTTTTGCTTGGGTGACGTCCCACAGTTCTGCAAACTTTGTGTCTGAAAGAGATAAGCTGGATGTCCTGGCCCTACTTTGTTGCTCAGGTATCTTCTTTGTAATGGTAGGCTCTGCCAGAAACAAATCTGTATGATGTACCAGTGACTGAAATAAACTGCTTCATGAGTGTTAAACTAGTGTGTACCTGTCTAAAGTATCTTTTGTTTTGAGACAGCAGAGGGGCGACGATGTTGCACTTTCTGGCAGTATTATACACGATAATACCTCCACTACTGCGTTGGGCTCCCATGAGCTGCAGGTCAGACTCTGTTTTTAGACTGGATGCTTTGCACTGGCATCTAATTAACTGCCTGCACTCCCCCCCCTCTGCCATCTCTTACTTTTAGCCTGGCCTTTGGTCCATTGTCTTATTGTCCTGGTTTTAGCTGGGATAGAGCTGATTTTTTTCCTAGTAGCTGGTATAGTGCTGTGGTTTGGATTTAGTATGATATTGATGTTGCTAACACACTGATGTTTTTAGTGGATGCTAAGTAGTGTTTATACTATGTCAAGGACTTTTCAGTTTCTCGGGCCCTGCCAGTGAGAGGGCTGGAGGGGCACAAGAAGTTGGGAGGGGACATGGCCAGGAGAGGTGACTTGAACTAGCCAAAGAGATTTTCCATACCATATGACAACATGCTCAGTAGTTAAACTGGGGGAAAGCTGGCTAGCAGCCTCTGCTCAGGAACTGGCTAGGCATCCGTTGGTGAGTGGTCCATCACTTGTTTTATATATTTTAATTCTATTTTATTTTTTCCTTCCTCTTCTGTCCTATTAAACTCCTATTAATAGAAGTTATATATAAACTATTTTATTATAAAATAAACACTGTTAGGGCTCAATCCACTAATTTTCTCACTTTCACTCTTCCAATTCTCTCCCCCAATCCACTGAGGTGGGGTAGTGAGTGAGCAGCTGTGTTGTGCTTTGTTGCTGGCTGGGAATCATGACACTTACTTACTCATTTCTGAAGTGATCTTCAAGATCCAGTCTGGTTTTAACAGAGAGAAGTTTCCTCACCAGTTATGGTTCGTCTCTTGACACAAGGTGGTGCCTCGAGTTGTAGTCTGCCTTAGAGCTGAGGTAGTGCTTTGTAGGTGAACAATTTTAAAAATTACTTAAAATTATTCGGGTTCCCCATTAAAGGACCATGGAGCAGTATTTGGATGCTCAGCTCTAGAAAATTGCTGTCTTACTGGCAAAGGAACATTGTGTCTACTCCAAAAAGTATTTCTAGAGTCTGAAGCATGTGTTTCCCAGAAAAATGTTGCAGAAGTATGGCCTTTCAGCATCAATAAGACAGAGCAGAGATCAGTTTAGTAGTTGGCTATGTAGGTCTCAAGGATTTTACAGTGTGCAGAAGAGCCTTCTGGAGAGATGAATACTCGGGGAAGGGGCAATGAGCAGAGGCGAGGGGTCCTCAGAAGGATCATACATGATTTGATTAGCAGATACACCCTGAGAACGCTGGATGTTGCTGCTTGCCACCATAGTGCCTATGTAAAATGTCAGAGAGGGCATCACCCTGCCCCCTGCAGTGACCCAGGCAGCTCTTAGCACCCTGCAGCTGCTCCCTGCACAAACAGGAGTCAAATGGACCAGGGGATGGTAAACGGTGATTGATAGAGAAGTTGGACAGCCCTACATACGGGGCCATAAAGCATAACTTCTTCCAAGCCATTAAGACTTCTGAAGATAATCTGAGTGTCAGCTAAGGCACATCCTCCATAAGTGGAAAACTCTGTGAGGGGCTTTTGTTGACATTTCACTAACAAGTCCTGCCAAAGCAAAAATCTGCTGCCTATCTAGGTCATTTATTTACCAGCTGCCAGGACTGCTAATCAGCTAGCTTTGGGAAGGAAGTTCGACATGGATTCTGGGGCTGAAACCTTCCTGTTACAATTTAAGAAGAAACTTTGCATTGCATTTTCTTGCCCTGAGTTATTTCAGAAACTTTCACTTTGGGGGTGCTTTAGCTAAACTATGCTTAATTGCTATATTTAATCCAAAAGCTCTATGGCAAAGGTGAAAGGAGAGACTGATAACAAAGATGATAAAGCAGATTTCTTGCAGTGCTGGAAGATAAGACTTTTGTGTAATTGACTGCATTTTAAACTTAATGCGTATCTTGTTGGAGCCAGAACTGCTATGGAAACCTTGTTTTACACAAACCTTTTCGTCAGCTGAATGATGCTCATTATATATTTTGGTTCACTGGATCTATACCCTCTTTGTTGACATATATGTGTAGTTTGATTTTCAAGCTGCAGTACTGGTATCTGTATATGTGGCTTGTATTAGTGATGGGGAAAACACTGACTACAAAACCGTAACATATCTGAAAGAATTTTCCAAAAGAAGTCAGTGTAATGCAGTCATCTGCATTCCACAAAGTGAGAAAATTGAGCTAATGGCAGTAGACTAAAGCAATTTGTACAAGGTTCCCTTGCAAGCCAGCAAAAGAGAGGAAATAAGAAGTTACTAAACACCAAGGTGTTATCCACAGAGGATTTATGAAAGGAGCTTCACAGTCCATCTGGAGGTTTAAATCTGTGGGTTCCCTCTGTCTCAGTTAATCAGCTGTTACCGTGTCCTTTCAGTGAAGTATAAGGAAAGTCTCACCACCCTTGAGCACTAAGATGGCTCTGTAAGTCACACACATCCTCACATGCAAAATGATGCTACAGACAATTCGTACCTGGGGAAAAAAAAAATAAAAAGAAAAAAAAATTAAAAAAAACCAACCAAAGCACCACAGAAGCTTTACAACTCAGGAATTATTTTTCTTTTTGTTTCATGCCCGTGCAGGGCTAATTACTGATAAGCTGACTGCACTGGTGACTTGTATTACCGTGTGGGAGGCATCAATTTACCTCAGTAACAACTGAGTAGAGAACAGAGACAGTTTTTTGTTCCTTGGACTCTTTTATGGGTTTGGAATTATACTACGTTTCTTTTTTCTATTGTCTTCAGGAATAAATACCACCATAAATTGGGCTGTGCATATGTAGTTTTAGTTCATCCTCAGATGACAGAATAGAAAGTTACCTTGACTTCAAATGCCATATATGGTATAAAGGTAGTCTATGTTGGTGGAGTTTTGTTCACAATGTAATGAAGTCCATAGACAGTAGAAGTCAACGCTAATGACCTGCAGTCCTTTAAGAGATGGTCTGATTTTTGCTATGAGAGTTTAAGGTCCTGCAGGAAGGCCAGCCCAACTGAGGAATCATTTTCTGCCCTGGAAAACCGTCTCTCTTTCCTGTTGAGAGCCAGGACTGAGGGCAGCTTTTCTCTCCTTTATGCTCTCCACTGAAGCTCATGAATCTTTTGTCTGTAATTGCTGTTTTGCCTCAGCTGTATATTTTGGATTCGTTCTTTCCCACTGTCCTGTGAAATCAATAGGTCTCTGTACCTACTGTCAGTGAATTATAGAGCAAGGACTCATGGATCTGTTCACAACTTCCTTAAAAAGAGCAGCCCAGTTTCATAGAATCACAGAATCATTTACGTTGGAAGACAACTTCAAGACCATCAAGTCCAACTGTAAAGTTAACACTGCCAAGTCCATCACTCAACCACGTTCCCAAGCGCCACATCTACACATCTTTTAAATACCCCTAAGGATGGTGACTCCTTGGCCAGCCTGTTCCAGTGCTTGACAACCCTTCCAGTGAAGAATTTTTTCCAAATATCCAACTTAAACCTCCCTGGGAGCAACTTGAGGCCATTTCCTCTTCTCCTATCCATTGTTACTTGGAAGAAGAAAGCGACACCCACCTCACTGCAGCCTCCTTCTGGGTAGTTGTAGAGAGTGGTAAGGTCCCCCCCGAGCCTCCTTTTCTCCAGACTGAACAACTCCAGTTCCTGCAGCTGCCCCTTATAAGGGTTGTGCTCCAGACCCTTCACCAGCTTCATTGCTCTTCTTTGAACTCCAGCAGGTGTTTGCACTCTTGACTGCATTATTAATATCTAAAAATGCAGAGGCCTGAGCCTTCTCCTGCTCTTATGGCATTCTTAAAGCCTTTTTCCTGTTAAAGTTCTCTGGCACTGAGTGATATACTTGCCCAGCCTTTTTTAGAGAACAGATGGGTGTCTGGCAGCTCTGTTTTGCTACCTCTTTTTCACAAATCTTTTAGAACTCAGTGTGACTGAGAGCTTGCCCTGCAGTCAAATTTAGATGAAGTTGATCAATGTGGTTTTAAAAGCTGCTACAAAGCAGGGGCTGGATACACCTCATTTTCTTTGGAATCCCAGCTAAAAGCTAAGGCATCTCTATAGTCCCGCGCTGTTGTATGAAAGCAGATGTGTATGGTAATTTTTCATTGTCACCACAGAAATGCTTTAGAAGATCTTTGTACTTGTAAGCCAACATCACATTGGCTCTCGACATTTTCTAAGATCATGTTTTGGACAGAAATGGGGTGTTTCCTGGTGTTGAAATGGGTATTCAAACCACTCCTTTTAACTTACTTTCTTTTTCAGTTATGTGTTGTTAGCTGGAATAGGACACCACCCCATAAATAGCTCAAATGAACAAGGAAATATACAGCAATGCCTTCTTTTCCCGAAAAGGGGAAGGAGCATCTTCACTGAGTGGCTTTTTGAACAGCAAGTAAAACCTAATTGTTGCATGGTCTCTAACTGGGATTAACTTTACAGCAGTAGCAGTACCTTTAAAGTACTTGACGTCCTTTGCTTTGCTGTTAATTTCACCTGAGACTGTAAGCAAAATTTAAAAAAGGGCCATCTGTGATTGATAGTTCTGTCCTAAGCAGTTCCACACGGCAGTCTAGCAGCCGTCAAACATCTCACCTTTGTGTATGTTGGATCACGAAGCATGAAGGTGATTCTTGGAACCTTGCTATGTAAGCACCCAATATATTAATTTCTAGAGGTGTAGATCCTTTCTGCTCCGTTGACTAGTCTGTGAAATTAGATGTTAAAATTACACTTGCAGGGCAGGTCACTTTGTGTCAGAAGAGAGTATTCTCTTTGGCCATTTGTAAAACTTAACTTTTGTTGGAGAGACATTGACAGTCACTAGGCATGATCAAATAAAATACAATTGCAATGATTTTGGGTTATTTCCTGTGGTAAAGTGGCTTACCACCATTGCTTTTGATTCATACTAATTGAGCATCGTGTCTCACATACTATAATGTTGAAGTTGTTGGAAGTTTTGCAAAACTTTGGTTTATCTATTTACAACCATCTGTTGGCAATGTCTGGGGTCCTTATTACACAGTATGAAACATGGTAACATTGGCATGCAGTGAAGAATTGCTTGATGCACCACCATATCACCAGAAATTGCAATGCAAATTCAGCACGGTTTGCCTGACACGGGAACTCACATTCCAAGACTCCTGTCAGTCAGAATTCCACTAGACATGATGATCTACAAATGTTTTGTGAGAGATGATCCAGTTCAAATGTGTTTATGTTAAGTATGACAACCATGAAGGGAAGTAGGAGTACTCCTGAGGTCATGCCTGTCTCAGAACCAGCTCTGCTGCCTCCTTCTCCCTTTGCTCCTTATTATTCTCACCGCATCTAGATTTCCTGTGCGCATGCACAAATCCGTCAGCCAGTGTCCTGGACTTCAATGAGGAGGGAGGTTGTGGGAAAGAAAGTGACTGAAAAAACCCCCAAACTTGCAATAACTTGGTGTTTCAGAAATCATTGAAATAAACTAAAGATTCTATAAGAACAAGAATAAAGGGACATGTAATAGAATACAGCTGACATCTTAATTAAAAAAAACCAGAAAGACAGACGGGCACAATTAGTGAACTGCAGGCAATGCAAATTAGGGTTACAATATTATTCATTAATTAGCAGGATTTTGCTAGCATTTCTTTAATCAAGGCATTTTTGTTTTAAGTCTAGCAGATGGTACATCTTGTAGTTCACAGTAAGGGACTGGCCATTATCTTGAGCAACCAGGTCTGAAGACATTTGGAGCTAATATGTGTGACTAGAGCTTGATTTTCATGTGGGAAGTTTATGGGGCCCAGGTAAGGCAGCACTAGCAGGTTGTGCTCCTAAAAAGGGATCTTTGGTGAAAGTGAGATCAGAGTTGTAGGGAGAGGTAATACTGTCTTTGGACAAATGGTTGTACCAGCTGAGGCCACTGCAGCTGTGACACCCTTTCTGCAACACTGTGGAAAGATTGTTTGTCTCTGACATCAGGTTATCTTTCTGCAAAAGAGGTCACACAGCATGAAGAGGGGAGGGGTGGTGGTGGTGGGAAACCAAAGAAACTAAGCAGTATCATCTGTTTAGATCAGTCCATCTAGCAGAAGTTAGTATCACTTTCTGTAAATCCTTACAACACCACATCAGCACTGTTAGGGCCACAGTATGGAATTTAGGGTACACATACTCAAAAACAATTGACTCCCACTTTTAAAAGAATCTCAGTAGTACCATGTTTCTGGAACTCCTCTGTTGCTTTTCAAGATATGATGCAGATCATGTTGCAAAGTTTTATTCAGTGCAACTGACTGGCAAACATAAGTGATTTGTGTGTGTGTAATCTTAAAAACAGAAGGTTTAGATGTTTTGCCTTTCCTTAGCTTCCACCACACTGTTGGAGTGCTTCATTGTCTGCTAATTTAGATTTTACATTGGCTAAGTAGCTGCACTTAAATGTGCACACTGATTTGCTTACCCTGGGAGTTTGCCTTTCCTCTGGCTCTCCACTCTTCTGGGAGAGCTGGTGTACTAAGATCTGACTGCAGGTCGCAGTGTTGCTTGCTTGTACTGTGGATTTCTTGCAGTCCGCAGGAGCTGAGTTCTGAGCTCCTTGAAATGGCTGAGTGTTGGACATCAATAAGCGAAACGAGCAGTGCCCTGCCCGCCCTGCACCAGCCCGCTGTGGGATCACCACAGCCAGAAGCACACCCAGCTGCCTGTGCTGTGCCACCTACAGCACCAACCAGAAGAGCATCGCCAGAGCTGCGAGCTGCCTCTGCACCAATACCAGGTGCCAGAACCAGGTGCACTGTTTTCCAACATGGGAGAGCTTCACTTCTGCTGGGTTGCATCCTGTGAGTGGGCCCATGCTGACTGTGTAAGGAACATTGAAAGGCTGTTTGAGATGAGGGGGAAAAAATCCCTCCTAAGCTTCATTTCTCAGTACGTCTACTAGTGCCAATAGAGTAGGGCTAGGAAGGGACTCTGTACATGCATACTTTGGTCTTTTGCTGGTTGTTCCCCACTGTCAGCTCCCTCGTGGTTGCCAAGCCTGTCAGCTTTCCCACAGCAAGAAGGAGTTACATACAGGCTGTGCACCTACTCCTCTACAGGCTGCTCCCACTAGCCATGGATAGGTGATGATTCAGCCAGTAGATGGCATTAGCAGTATAGACAGGCTCCAGGCAACCCGGCACAACCTCTTCAAGATTCCATTCTGCTCTGTAAGTTTCTGGCAGCTCCTCTGCCAGTTGGGGTTATTGTTTTGTTGTGCTGCGTTCACTCCTGGTGGGACATCCGTATCACTCCATGCCCTTTGGGGTGGTCACAACGTCTAAGAGCATCAGCATGTAAATTTGACAGGGCTGTGGGCAGCTGTGCTGTGGACTTGAGGAATAACTAAACTAAGAAGAACAAGGTTGGTGAGCTGTCTATCACAATGTACATCTGATACAGTCTTTCATGGCCCAGGCAGTAGATGAGGCTGGTCTCATCTCAGAACAAGGTCTGGTACTGTTAAATCATACTAATTCTTGTTGCCACACTCTGGCCATGAGAATATTTACCTGGCTGCACAGTCTTGTCTTCCCCCAGCAGCCTTCTGATTCCATGGTGGACATTGGGGCTCCTGCTGCTCACATTGTCAAAACATGCCATTAACTGCAAAATTAACATTGGGTTGCTCATCTTTAACTTTCAGTGTTTTTACATGTATTCAAACAAGCAAATGGATGGATAAATAATTTGAAACTTTCTCATTGACTTATTTTTAATTTTTTAAATAATGAATTCCTATCTCCTGATCACCTTTGTGGGTTGTTGCTGAGCTTTTAGTGTTAGATTGTGCACCTGGAAGCTTGCACCACACTCCAGCTCCTCACTGCACTATGTACTGTTCACATAAAGAGTGAAACTGTCTCCACCCAAGAGAGTTTGCAGCATGTGCTCGAGAAGCAGCATGTGGAAGCAAGAGCATGTGGAAGTGTGACGCTGCTTATGCCGCCAGCACCTACTGCAGAATATAGGGCTTCATGAACTCATGGGCTGACCATGCCAGCTATTTTCAAGAGCATGCACGTTTTTGCTCCAAAATGATCTGAATACTAAATTAGATAGCTTCCCAGTCACCTGCTGTGATTAGTGATGCCAAACTGGCACAGAGTAACTGCTTAGAGACAAAGTTTGTCTTTAAGCAGCAAAGGTATTTATTTCATGCAACACTGGGGAGCTAGCTGATTCCCACCAGACAAACTAGCTCCCAAGTTTTCAGTAAGAAGTCAGGTAATTTGTACAGTTTTCATGAGGTTACAACATCTTTCCATACATATTCATTTGATTTTGACACCTAATCATTCTATTCATAATAGGTGGGATCTAAGTGGAGTAAACCTTTCAACTTTCTTTTTTCAATGATTTCCTGACTCATGGTCTCCTTATCTCCTTCAGGTGCCCACCTTATCTTTTCTAATTATTCAGAGTACATTCCTTTCTCAACACAAACAGAGCATCACCCAGAGCATTGCACCAAACTCATCCTGACTAATCTTTTTAAGACCTTGCTCTGTTTCATTAGCAAGGGTAGAGATTGGTACTCTGTATAGCCTTCCACAGGAGCCTGCCTCAGTGTTTCTTAGAGGGGTAAAGACACAAGCCAGCCATGTCAGGTACTTAATGCAGGAATCATTTATATATGAAAGAGTTATATCTGATAAGACTACAAGTTTAGTGACCATTAGAAGGAAAATACAGATAGATAATCCTCCTGCATGCTTCTTCACAATGGATTTTGTACCACATTAGTAAAACTGCCGTAGGGACAAATTTGATCCATGACTTGTACAATAGCTGGAGAATGGAAAAAAGAGGATACTTTAGTGTACTCTAGAAAAAGACCAAGCCAAGTTCTTTGGGAAGTTGTGCTTTGGCAAAAGTGCTGACTGTGATCTGAGTTAACTAAATCAATGAATTAGAATTTCCTGAATGTATGGAGATTGAGTGCATAACTTTTGGATCCTTTTGTCTTCGATTTCTGGTTTGAGTTTCTTAAGTGTACTCCCTGTTTAAAGCTGCACACTTACAAGGCCAAGAAGCTTCTTAAAGTGAAACCTAAAATTCTTACTTACTGTCGAACTATGGAAATAAATTAGAGTAATGCAAGTCCCATCTTATAACAGAGCAGTGAATTTATCTTGAGGGGTGGTATGGGGGCATGTATGCCAGAGTAAATAAGTGCATTGTATTCTCCACCCCAGAATGAATACTTCACCCATCTGGCTTCCCTGTCATTTCACTTTCTTACCCGGTGAAGGAGCTCTTGGTCTCCTCTCACCATTTTGAATGGTCCTAAACCCAGGTGTTGACTGGCCAAAAATAGGGACCGAGGCAGGTATGAGGAATGGCAGGGAAGCCAGTGGCTGAGAAACTTTCTTTCAAGCAGCTGGCTGAATGACCAAATGAAATTAGTGCTAAGCCAAGGCACAGCAGCCTGGAGACAGGCTCAAGAATGAGAAGACAACCTGGACTGCTGTGGGTAACCTAGATGTGCGTCTACACAACCGCTAGCAGCATTCACATTGTGCCCCACTCAGACCACTCTGTTTTTCTGAGCTGTGTATTTCTGAGACGAAATTTTATAAGACCAGCCAGACAGTCCCTGGATGAGTTTTTCTTGGATTTATGATGTTGCCTCTTCCTTAAAAAGTTTGGTTGTTTTTTTTTTAACCTGTGAGTTTTCTTTTGATTGCAAAGTATACAAGTTTAGCTGAACACCCAGTATGAAATCAGCAACATTTGGGACAAGCCTAGTGGTTTTAGGTTACAGCAAAAGCACATTATTATAACTTTTTACTGTAATTTTTCCCCTTCCAAAACTATGTTAAGCTTCATGCCAGCCAATTTGCACTGGTTTTTGGTTTTTTTTTTTTTTTGTCTCCAGGAGACTTTCACAGGTCTGAGGATCTAAGCCAGCTTGTGGATTTCTTCTTCATTGGTTCTTAACTCACACACTGTCACAGTCCCCTTTAACTGTTAGTGTTGCCAGAACACCTCAGAGTCCCCCAAATCACCAGATACCTTAAAATGCACAGCACAGTTTATCAGTTTTCTCCCCACTTTCAGAGCTTATGGGTCACAGCTTTTCTGTGTCTTTCACCTTCCTATGCAGCTAGGAAGTCTAGAAACTTGCTTTGTTTCTTCTTCATGAAAATTGAACTTCTCATCTACTTACATATGTTCAGAACCTGTAGAGAACGTGATGAAATACTCAGTAAAATCACAGGCATCGGTAACACTGATTTCTGCTGCTTTGCAAGTCACAAGTTTAAGTATTTACTGTTGTCTGAAAGTCCCTTAGCATGGCTGTTAACTGAGATTCATAGGAATGACCTAATTTAATAGGACTTCTGCAAGGGATATGAAGATCATATTCATGTTGTTTCATATTCATTCACACTGTTAAAGCCTTCCATAGTGCAAATGACTTCCATACTGCAAATCAAAAGTTACATTGCACCATAGAAATAAATTTCAGATTCTTACCCAAGTGACAATTCCTTTGTTTCTAAGACAAAATCTGGTTTTGCCACTTGCAGTTTCTAGATTTGCTTCAGTTTCACATACCACCTCCACGTCATTGTTTGACAATAGAGAATTGCCATTTCATATTACTACTTGTAAACCACATTGTATCTAAGATGCTTTGAGGTAGTATCTCTGTAGGCTCCTTGCACAGCAGATCTGAAGTCACAGAAGGTTTCTGTGTGTGACTGAGACATCCTCCATGTGGGTCATGTGTGGAACGTTGTCAGGTTCATTCAACTGCTATACCAGAAGAGCGCAGAACAGGCAATAGTGCATCGTATTACCTTTCTGTGTAACTCATAAAAATGCACTGAAATCAAAGGCAGTCTCTCAGTGTCACATGACTGAAGCTGCTGCAATGCTGGAGTAATGTGGGTGTTATTTGTGTTGTTATTATACCTTTGCAGATAGCCTGGGAGTGAAACAACTTGCCCAGAGCCATCCAGTGAATGAGGCATTGGGGTAAATCAAAGGAAAAACAGTTTCCAGCCCTTTAATTTTAACCATACATGAAGTGATAAATAGCCTTTATATCCAGGAAAACATTAAACACTTAGGGGAAATGCAACACTGAGAAATACAGCACCTGATATTGCCCAAGAGTGTCTTTCATCTCACTGTGCTGTTAATCTGCAGCATTTAATGACCAGCTTGATGCAATCATAAAAATTCATCTCTAGCTTCTATGCATTTTTAAAGAAACACTTCCCTTTGAGCAGCAGTGTATTTGTGTTGCCTTTAAACAGACTACGTGGCAGGTATTTTTTTTTTCTAATAAACATGTTAACTGCTTTGCTACGAATGTGATTTTGCATACAGTTCTTCCCCTTGTGAAATTCCACTTAGAAACCTCAATAATGAAAACATTCCTACTTTTAGAAAAATGTCTTTAATGTGTGTGGAGAAGGCAAGCGATTTTATGATATGGTAGCTTAGCTTGACCGAGTAAATACTCATTTGTCTCCAATATGATGATCTGTAATATGCAATGATTGTCCTGCCTACACTAGGAATTTGACAGGTGGAAGTTAAAATGCATTTCATAATGAAGATGCAGAATCATTAGACAAAAGCATAAATGCCTTCCTTAAAATCTATTGTGCAGCAGGGGATATTGCAGGGGGGTTGTGTGTCTAATTGGTTTCCTGCTGGAAAAGAAATGTTAGGTGAAGGTTGTGGGCATTTTGATGTGTACATCTTGTTCATTTATGCTTTGTGCACAGGTGCCTGGACAGAAGCAATTACAGAAAAACCTTGCCTCCATAATCTCAGCATAAACATCTGCGTGCTTTTTCAAGCAAGCAGCTCTTCCATGGGAATTTGCTCTACCTCAATAAGATTTTAAGTGGTCATGCAATTCTGTCTCATGCCACAGCGCTCTTGTTCCTCCCCCACGACCAAAACTCCCAGATCCCAGAAAGCTTCATATCCCACTGCCTAAATTCTGAAGGACTAAGGAAAAGAGCCTCAAAAACATGTGTATTACTGCATCAGCTTCATAATGCTGATCAGAAAATCCCCAAAACCAGTTAAAAATCTAGAAGACAGTCATATTCTGTGTCTGTAAAGAAGCAAGCAAGTTGGAGGTGATGAGAATGGAAGATGCCTTGGATGTAGTAATACACAAAATGAATGAATTGGATAAATACCAAAACATAGGGGTAGAGGAGGAGAGACTTTGCAGTAAAGCCGAAAAGAAATTGCTTAACATCTGAAATATTTTATAATGCAATAATAGTCTATAAGCAGTCAGACTTTCTGCCCAGTTATTTGATGTGAAATTCCAGAATGGGTAAATTAGAAAAATTCTAAAAACTGTTTTACCTAAAATAATAATTACTTGGGCTTAAGATAGTGTTTTTGCACAACTGGATTTCACACTATCTTACTGCTCAGGTGGAACACAGATCATAATTTTCTGAGTGCCACCTTATACTTCCCACATACAAATTGCTGTGAATGATGTGAACATCTCGGTAGACTACGCCTGCTCCACACTTAGCATTTCGCCCTTTGAGAGCAGCAGAGTAATACCCTCTGTGAGGCTAGACTGCTTTGGACAATGAACTGTTGAGACTGACCATATTTTTCAGGTGGAATTTTCTGATCTGACAGGATCAAGTAGTCTAATATTTCTGACTTCAGAACATGAACTCTGTAAAACACTGCAAGGTATGGGTGGCCATGGGGTACAATACTGAAAAAGTAAGCAATTACATCTGGCATGCTGTGATTCACTTCACAGTAGTAATTCCAGTGTTGTTTTCTTGCTATGTAAATTAATGTGTTTACATCAACAGTATGGTAGTGAATGGAGTTTGATTACTTCATTGTTCCAAGTCAAAATATAGCTCTGAAGAGATATTTTTATTATTATAAAGGCTAGAAGTGCAAACCGGCCTTACCTCACTTGCAGGTATTAGGACAAATTGGGAATATGCTGCCCTGAAAAGGTCACAGACTAGGTATAGGCTAGGACAGAACAGCTGGCTGAAGATATACTGCACACAAGAAACAGTAGATTGTACTGAACTCCAAAGTTATTTGTCTTGAAATACAATAATCTGAAGTCGCATGAGGTTTTCTCTGTCCTTCAGGCTGTCAATACCATTTTAACTTACTTAGTACAGATCACCTGAATTTAACCCAAAATAAGAGAAATTCCTGGCAGTAACAGTAGAAATTTTAGATTCTGTAAGACAAGGAAAAAGAAAAAAAACTCAGCCAAACAATCTGAAAACCTCTTAAGGTCTTCTTTCTTTTTTTTTTCACTTGCTATCGAAATAATGAATAGCATTTCTTACTTAATTTTATTTTAAACAGTTTTGCAAAGTTTAGTTTAATTTCTAGTTTGTGATTTTTTATGATAATAAACTCCATCCAAAAATACAGGGACATGTGTAGTTTCTCTCTCTCTAATTTCTTTTTGAAGTTTCGCTTAACTACTTCTTTCCTATCTCTGAAGAAAATATCTGTGAATTATGATGACATTTCTTGGCAAGTGTTGTCTTCAGAATCATGTAGCTGTCAAAATATGTGATGAAGTCAAATGGCCTCAAGGGAGGAAATGTCATTCGTTTGTCATCATGACAAGTGATATACCTCTGTGAGATAGTCTAACAGATTAAAGTTTATCACAAGAATCAAGAAACTTACTTTAATGATCGAACTTCCTCACTTCAGTTGTCTACCAGCTGTGTCCTTCTTCCTCCCTTTCGTCCTCACTCTGCACTTTCTCCAAGACTATTTCACTGGTTCTGTCAATGTGAGATTTCTACCTGAGATCCAGACAGACAGCAAAAGACCCTTCTGTTTCCTTGTGGACTCTGATGCTTACTGTATTTTAAACAGGGCAATGATTAGAGACAGGCAGGATACCTCTGTCGTGCACCATATGCATGGTCACCCACTGTGTACTGATCTAAGAGCTGATCAAGTCTGGAGAAGAGAATCAAGTTAGGCTCCTCTGGAGGTCACTCCTAGTGTTGCTCAACTTGGATTCATCAGCTTTGTAGCAGGAATGGTGAAAAATCTGCTGTGAGTTTGTTGCCAGTACAAAATCACAGTGCTGGTCCAGCATTGCTTATTTGTTGGATATAGTGTTCAAAGAACCTTTGCATACCTCAGAATACCTAGGCTTTTCAGTAAGGAAAAGCAGAAAGATGTGACAATTTTGGCTTGAAAGAGGGTGACTGAATCCAGCTTTCCCTGTGGAGCAGGACTACCCCCAACACTACATCAGGGCATCCTTGCGTTTGTTTGACCAAGTCTTGAAAACCTGCCTGGTCAGTCCCTCCAGGACTGCATCATCCTTTGCACCTTTCACAGGTTTTCCTTTTGTCTGGCACGAATCTCCCAAAGTGCAATTCGTTGCCCCTTGTTACGCCACCTGCAACTGATGGCAAGGGTTCTTTGTAATTCCCTTGAAATATTTGTAAGCTGCTACTAGAGCACCCCAGCCTTGCCTTTGCAGGACCAAACAAGCCTAGCAGCCTCACCCTCTTTTCTGGCTCAAATTCTATGCCCCTGACTACCTTGATAACATTAAATTTTTCAGGACTGATATCTCTGAAACAGAACTAAAAGGCTAGGTAGTGCTGCGGATTTATTCCATAGCTGTATGCTGTTGGTAGCTGTTTTGTGTGTGTTGGTTCGTTTTGTTTTCCCAAAAGGAAGACAAAAAATAAAAAGGAGGTGCTAAGTCTGAGATGACTGATAGAGAAAATGGGTATTTCTGCTATGCTTGGACAAAAGACGATTGCATGAACACTGGTGAAGAAGAGATGTGCTTAGTGAAACCTCTGCTGTGTATGCTGCACTAACAGTTAAGCTAGGTGGAAATGTCAGTTTTGCTTGAAACTCCTCACTGTCCACCAGTGTTTCCCAGTGGGGCTGTATCTCAGTTCAGAGATGTTGCAGGAATTTTTAAGGGTTGTTAACAGAAGATGTGGTATATGAGGATGTTCTGTTTCTGTGCAGCCTGTGGTACTCCCTGCCGATGTGCTTTGATCTGGGTGTTACCTCCTTACACACTGAAGATGTAGGTTGGAAATGAAAGAAAATTAAAAAAAAATCCCATTGAGTTCTTTCTCTGTGGTCTTGCAAACCAAGAGGATGATCGTAATCAATAGCACCATGCTTGTCATGTCCAGAAGATCATTGTCATTCCTGCTTCTGTACCAAAGGAGGAACAGAAGCTCATCATCCCCATGCTCTGCTACTCTAAGCAACCAGGTTGTGTGCCTCTGCTGATCAAGCAGGAGCATCCTGGTGCCTCCTTTGAGATGATAGAGACTGAGTTCAGACTCCACAGATACTGTATTGTAACATAAAATTTAGAATGGCAAGCAATCAGGAGAGGTGTAAGGATGGGCCTGCAGGCATACAGCTTGTTTATAGTAAAGAAATTATATTCCAAGTACATTTACTTTTCCACAGTGTCTTCTTGATTAAGTTCCTTTACGTAAATTCAGGGTCATATTTGTTGCTTACATGACCGTACAGAGCTCAGCAGGATTACACCAGCAGAAAGTTTTGCCTGGAGAAGGGGGTAATTGACAAAAAACATATTCATGCAGCTTCATGGTTTTCTGCCTGATAAATGCCTTGAGGTCCTCAAGTGGTATCTGTATCAGTGTAATATATTATCATTAACTACATTGTGGTGAACACCATACTTCAGAAGAAAGCTGAGCACTAACTGCCTATGTGTCATACCTTACAACATCTGCTTGTCCCATCTCAAGCAGCCCTTGCAAGGTCTGTGTTTTCATATATTCAGTTTTTTTCTTATCCACCACTTTGGCAGCAGAGCAACAAAGCTGTGATAAACTTGAATTATGCATCTAAGTGCTGGGTCTTCTTTCCACAGTTACTTGGTAGGTATCAAGTACTGTACGAGCATGGGTTCAGCAACCTATTCAAGACTACATGTGTTTCTGAGCTTACACGTGCCTGACCCACCAGACTTTTTCACTACAAGTAGGTGTGAGTGCAAGCATTTGCATGAAGGAAAGGAAGGCTGTACATTTGCAGTTTGCTACACAGAAAGGTAAATTTCCTTTTGCAGTGCTTTGTATTGCCATGTCCTCAATTTGGTATAAAGCATGCTTGGATCATTCTGGTATCAGAGATCTGCTTGGATGGGGGACTTGCTGGCTGGGTACAAGAAGTCAGACCAAGTGCAAGCCTTGGACATTTGGCAAGGCAGAGGAATCCTGATCCGCATGGATCTTTCTTATGTGAAAGCCTGGTGACAGTTATTCAACAAGTATGAGCTGATCCACCTGCAAAACATCAGCTGTGTTGCTAGCAGCCTCAGCCCTCTTGAGTGATGGCTACAACTGCTGGCTGCATGTGGAGAGTGCTCATCTGTGTGAGAAGCCTTGTGTAGCAATGAAAATACCATAAAGCAACGCTTGTGGCCAGTGAAGGACGGAGGAGGTCAGAGGCAGAGCCCTGAGCCCTTGTGGTTGTACCCTGTGCCAGGTAGTAGCTCTGGTGAGAGGAGCAATGATGGCCGTGAGAAGGGGAATAGGTGGGGGAGGGAGAGTAAAGTCCAGCTGGTGTGTGAAACACAGCATAGATCAGGATCAGCTTCAGAAAGCAAAGAAATCCTCTGCTATGAAAACAGAGAAGGGGGCTGTCATGGGGCACTCTGCCTGTGAATTTAGTACCAACAGCAGAGAGGTGACAAACCTGCCTTTTGGATCTCTGTAAGTACACGGAACGGGGACTGCCTGTGGAAACAAAGTTAACAGAGCAGGTATTTAAGAGGAGGATTTGACTTTGAAAAGCCTCTACCTTTATTATGCAAGATAAAAATCTTCAGGAGGAAGATGTAGAAATTGCAGGAAGCAAGTGGGTGGTCTGAGGGGTGAACGATAAAGGTGGGGGAAAGCATGGCAGGGCATTAACGTATGGGAGGCCTGTGATACATCCTAACTTTTCATAGTCTGGCAGAGGCACTGAATCAGGTTTCCCCTGTGCAGGGATGCCTTGGGCCGCAGAGAGCATGTAAGGGTGGGAGGAGGCTCTGTGAAGGGCTTGCTGCAGCCTGTTGAGTCCCACAGGGTGCCATTCCAGCTGTAGAAAATTTACTACTGACATAGGCCATGGAATAAATAATGAGTGTTTGCAAAGGCTAAGAGGTGGCCTGAGGCACTGCACAGTACCCAAAACTTTCTTCACTCTAACCCCTCCACCCCCTCAAAACAGGACTTGTTTCAAGATTGCTGTTGTCCTTTTAAGATGTAAAAATCTTACCTTCAACACATTAGAAAAATTATGTACAAAGAGACAAGGCGAAGCTCTGGGAAAAAAAGTATGGAGTGATCCCTGTCCTGGTACTACAGCTGTAAAGCTCTAAGAAATTTCACAGGTCTGTTCTGAAGATTTATATGTTTACAGTTTTACCGACTTCCATGCTCAGAAATGTCAAACCCCTCTCTGTTCCTGGCCATATCTTTAAGGACTGTGCAAAGTAAGATTTTTAAGGCATTGCTGCTGAAAACTGTCTCAGCTGCTGGGTCTCCCCTTGGTACTTTGAAAGGGATGGTATTTCAGTACTTGGCACTATATATAACACATCCACCCAAAATTAGATACAAGATACCCCTGCCTGAGCGCCCCGAATCACCCTGGTTACAAATGCAGTCCACAGGCACTGGGAAATGTGCGTGTCAGAGCTTCTCTCTTTTTGGCTTATGGAGTAATCCTACCAGCCTGGCAGGGTGCCCGAGACTGATAGCTCAGAGAGGGCTGTGTGGCGTGCTGTGCACAGAGGCAGGTCATGTGCGTGCCTCAGCTGGTGAGGTGACCTCGGCCATACAGACCTGGGTTTGCTTCAGTCAGCAGCTCAGGGCTACAGGCTTCCCAACACGGCAGCAAGCACCTCGGCATGGGCTGCTTACCCTGCTGCTCAGCCAGTGCTGAGAGGGAATTTACAGCTAGCTGTCATTAGTCTGTGCTGCTTCACAAAACAAAGGCTCCCTCGGGCTGCCTTTAGAGCACGGTTAGGAGCAGCACAATAGCGATTTCTACAGAAGAAAGTGGTCTGAAAATTGTCCTGGAATACTTGGAGTTGGCCTTGTATTTTATTCATGTCACAGGTTAGGTGCATGTGTTCTGGATTTACTTCTCAGTTGGAACAAGCAGGGTGAGGGAACGTACAGAAAAGGGAAGCCAGCAGGTTGTCTTGCTTTTAGGATGCCCTGTTTTGCCAAGCAGAACTGCCCCATGCAGACCACTTGCTGCTGCCAGGTGGCATTGCTTTTGACATTGCTCTGTTGTCATGCTGTTCCTTAGCAAGGTCACTCTTGATGCTTCTTTTCCCCAGTGTACCCATTTCTCCATCTCCCCTTTGGTTAGAGATCCTGATATTTTTCAGGCATTACCCTCCCCATCCTCATTATCTTCTTTTTCACAGCAGGCTTAGGATTTCACTGGCTGACTTACCTAGGTAGCTGTCAAGAGCAGTATAAACTACCCCCACCCACATCCTCAGCTGAATTAATGGAGGATAGTGAAAGTGCCTCATTTCTGGGCTGTGACTAGAGGAAAATCTCTCTTGTGAAAGGGGTTTTGGGCTCTAAACTATTTTGGACCTTCAGCAAACTTCAGCTACCGGGCATATGTGATCTCAGATGTTGCTATATGCTAAAGATTACCAAAAATGAATTTGCTGGAGATAAGTGTTTTACAGCAACAATTAAGCCTTCTATTCTTCTTGAGTTTCTGAATTGAAAAGCCTGTCATCACAAAGAGCTGGTGTAATTGCCGGTTTGTAGTACTGACATGGCCCAGGGCAAATTCAGTGATGGCATTGGGCATTCAGCACCTTTTCAGCAAGCGCAGACCTTCTGATTTCATTTCCTCCAACACCCCACAATAAATCCCTTCTGTTAAATGATGTTTTGGACAGATGAATGACAGTAAAAGATTTTATGTTGAACCACAGCCCAGATAAGTATGGAATGCACCTGAATTGTCAAATTATGGCTATTTGTCAAAGAAAAAGGCTCGAAACGCTTACACCTCTGCTGTATTTAGTAACAATGTATGTGAAAATTTCTATTAGACAGACTGACATTCATACTTTCCAAAGCAGTTGTTAATTAGAACTAAGTGGTATTTCCAATGTGCCTGTTAATGATGGCTGCCATACAAATGTGGCACTTCTGGACATTGACAGATTCATTACCTAGCAACACAAATACCGGCTCTTGAGTTGTGTGTGTTCTTCTGGCTCTCTCTTCCCCCTACTTCCCCCAGAGTGGCTTGTAATAAACACAAAAATCCTCAGTGGAATAAATGAAAACTGAGAAATTTGCTCCATTGTGTGCAGTGTTCGAAGTGCATAGGCTTACTAGCTTTGCAATGCTTTGTAGGGTATCTCAGATGCTGTCCCACTCCATCCACTGTTTCATGTCAGGTGCAGTCTCCAGCTGAGGTGGTTCTGTTCCCCATTTCACTTTTCCTCCGACTTACAATGACTTGGGGACACCCCTGCCCCTGGACCTCAGCTCTACAAGTGACTGGGCACGTTTTACTTTTGCACATAGATGGAGTGCTGTGAGAAAACGGATGGCCAGAGGTGAGGTGATCCCCCTGTCCTTTGGCATCCCTATGTTGTAGCTGAGTGTCTTGGGGAGAGAAAGCCCTGAATTTCCCTGTGCCTAGGTATGAAGTCAGTGATGCTGATGACCTTTGTATGCAGCAGACCAGACAGTTGGTTGTACAGGTTGCTTCGTACCTTAGTTTCTGAACTGGTGATGTTCCCAGTTTGAAACTCAAAGGCATGTGGCGGGATTTAAGTCCAGCGAAGCTTCTGTATTAGGCATGATACATCAAAGTCCTGCAATTCTTCCTCCAAGGAGGATCAAATCCTATTTTTTAAATAAAAGCAATTTTCTCAAGTAAGAGGTGGGAAATATATGACCAAGTAATTGTCTAGAGAAATACCAGTGCAAAAATATGTTCAGTGTAGTAAAAAATTCCCTTGCTCTTCTCAAATTGGCTCAAAACTGCTGAAGAGAGTATGGTATACTGAGCACACAGCACTAGGAAAATGTCAACGAGCAAAGTTAGCTATGTGTTACAAATGAAGCAGTAATTAAGAACACATATTTTGCACTCCCTGGCCCTTCCACCTTCCATGATTTTCACTGTCTATGGTTGCAGTCACCAGCCTTAAATTTAATAAGGTACTTCTGTCAGAGCCAAACTTGGCTAGTGAAGAACTTTGAATCAGAGTAAGTTTTAAAATGGGATAAAACCTTCAAAGACATCTCCAGTGTGTAGTGATTCTGAGCTAGAAATACAGTAAGAATCAGAGTATTTGTGGACTGCCTTTAGCTTCATCAGCTGGGGCTTATCCTTATGGGTTGTCGAAGTAATGGACTATGTGAGAACATTGTTCAAAATTTTGGAAATCCATGGCACAAACATAAGGGTGCCTCCCCTTCCCTGTTTCAATCCTTCAAATATGTTGGTGCATATTGTTCTGAAAAGAAAAGTGACATCATTGCCAGTTTAATAAAAATGAACTGAGATTCCACGTGCTTACCTGCAGGTATAGACCTGATTTCATGCATACCAGTTGGATATTTACTAACCACAGGAGTCCTTCTGAAGATGGCACTGTCTTAAGAAAGCTTTGCAGTCCTCTGAGGTACAATCTAAACAATTTTTTCACAACTTGCCAAGAATTAACCTTTCATAGGGGCTTCAGGATCTTTGTGTGCTTAGTGTCCATCATCACTTAGGTTCTAAAACAATTCTCATGGCCTTGTTCGGTCTTAAGGCAGTCCAGGGAGGAAACAGTTTTCTTCCTTTCTTCATCAGACAATGCTAAAAGAAGAGAGAGTTTCTACATTCTACCATTCTACAGCAATCTGGAGAATCACTGTTGTTTGGATGCAGAATGAGCTTGGAGAGTGGATGGTTTGCACTTGGTTTCTCTTTCTCCTACCATTTTCTAGGCTCTGAGCCACATAGAGTTCCCAAGCTGAGTTTCAGCAGGGACACTCTTTGTGCAGCACCAGTGTTGTGGTAAAGTCCCAGGCCATAGGGACAGCATTCCCATAGGAATGCTGTAATGCTGGTATGCCAGTCTTCACACGGCCCCAGGTGAAGCTGTTCCTGCAGCTATGAGGCCTCAAATGGTGAGAGTTATGGCCTTCTTCCCCTTTAGATGTGGAAAGAAGGATCTGGATTGTCAAATTTCCTAGTGTAATTTTAAAAGATCCTCTGGGAGTGTCATAGAGGAAGCTGTCAGGTGGTGAGCACTCTGGGGAAGTTGGTCTTGCATGCAGCAGTGTGAAGGATCATTGCGCATGAGGGCACAACACATTCTCATTAGAGCAATTAATTGGTGACGGTGTGTTCTGTAGAGCAGCATGGGCTGGACAGCTTTTAGAAGGGCCTCTGGCCTGTATTCCCATGTCTTGCTCTGAGAATAGCATTTACTGTGCAACCCAGAACAACCTAGAAATTACTTCTGACCTCTTGAGAAATTTTACTTCAAGATGTGCCCGTGTGTGCTTGGAAATGGACTGGGACAATCTGCTTAACTCTTCCAGTCGGCATTCTGAGTCTACAATGCAAACTGAAACCGGGTTAATCCTTTGGGTCATGTCTTTTTCTTCTTGTAAGTGCATCATTTATCCCAGGCTAGAAGTTTTTTTGTACTTTGGGTTACATGAACATGCCTGAGGTTTTGGCACCTTTGCTAACATCTGCTACAAATGTATTTTTGTTGGCTGAAGCATTCAGTCAAGGAGTGTACAGCATTAGACTCAGAGTTAAGAAATTTGCAATAAGTTACCACAGAGAAAATTTGCACAGGAATGCTGTCACTGGAGTGAGGGTTGATTTTGTAACCATTTCTAACCAGTACCCCCTTCTGAAAATTCCCTGTTTACCATTATCTCTTGATCATAAAACTGTGCACACCACTGAAAAGCATCTGAAATGTCATATTCCAGGATTCCCACAGCAGCAAAACTGTCCTTAAACTCATTGCAAGGGCAAATGCAATGGAAATTTCTGAGTTTGGGAAGTGCAGGTGGCTTTGGCAAGCTGTTTAAGAATATCCTGAATTTCAATCATGTTCTTCCTTAGGACCTTCGCATCTCAGAGACATCTGCTACAGGGAGAGGGAGGTTCAGCTGAGTGGGAGCCAGAAGCAGGCTAACCTCATGCCTGACAAGCACCTTGGAGAAGACTGGGTGGAGTGGAAAGGGAAAGGGCGGTACTAAGGGGAGGAAATCTAGAAGTATGTTGGACCTTCACCAGCTCTGCTGCAGCTGGTCAGCAGAAGCCTCCTGCCTGAGAGAAAAGACCTTTGCAAGGACAGTGCATTAGCCAGGAAAGAAGGGAAAATTAGGGGATGAAAGAGCCTGTTGCTTTCCCAGAGAGGGAGCGAGTGAAAGGGGACAGGGACAAAATAAATGCAGAGATCAAGGAGGACTGGCCTCTGGCACTCCTGAAGGCATGTTTTTCTGTAGATGAAATGCAGCACCAGGGTCCAAGGAAGTGAAAAGTGCAGCTGCTAAGTCCAGACTGCAAGATCATAGGGCACACTGCTTCCCAGCTCAACTGACTTGTAGGCAGTTTGCTCGGAGATGCCTGCATGGCCTTCCAGCACAACTGCCTCTGGAGAAGCAGGCATTTGAGCACAGACATCTCTGTACCACAAAATAGTTATATCCATGCTCAGACATCATTGTGTCCTGGGGGAGGGAGGGCCGGTGTCTAAGTTCCAGCCCAAGAATAGAGAGAAGCTTGAGTGCCTGTCAAAACCAAGATTATGCCTTGCTTCCACAACACATTCCCCCTGTGACATGGTTTGCTCTTAGAGTCAGTCAGCACTAACTTACAGTCCCCCAAAACAAGAGAAGTTGAATGCTGACCAGGAGAACTTCTGCAGACTGGAACCAGTGTGCCTCATCCTCACCCCTTGGAGACACTGTTCACCTAGGAGCCTGAATCATGCTTCCAGAGTAAAATAAGAAGATATAGCTCTTCACTGTGAAAGCTAATAAATATGTGTTTCTGAAGCCACTGTCTTTTTACTTCACCCTGGTCACAGTGCAACTATTTTGTTTATGAGTTTTGTTAGCTGGAGACAGCTGGGTTTAGAGGTAAGAGGGTGGGTGAGGAAAATTAAAAATTAGTACATTGCCCTGCTTTCAAGCTTCAGATTAACTCTTGGTCTTAACTCTGTGTATTTCAGGGTTTGGGTTTAGTTTTTTTGGGTTTTCTTGTTTGTTCGTATTGTTGGTTTATTTTGGTTGGTTTAGTTTAGTTTTGTTTTAAATCTAGTTGCTGCATGTTCTAAATACTGCAGTGAGGTGTTTGTAGTGTAGGAGGTAGGTTTCTGTTACTGGAAAACTTCAGGGATAATCCATCTGAGGCCAGTATTGTTCCAGGTTCAGGAGAGTCAGCAAACAGGAATGTCATCTGCCCAGTCATTGTCAAATGCTGAAAAATTAATATATTTCTATCACTGCAACGTATCTGGCCCTCTATTTATTTTCTGAGACCTGGAAAACTGAATATATATTATTTATGTATTTATTTTATATTTACAGTGCATACTTTTATCAAGACTTTTTCCAGGTTAGCCCTGCTCTATGTCACCCCAGCAACAATATGGGGTAATTCTCATTTTGTCCTCTTGGAGGCTGACTTTCTCTATCCAGCTGCATTAGACTCACATCGATAGGAACTTTTGAAAGAAAAAAATGGTTAGATCTACGGAGCCCATGTGAGATTGGGTATGTGTTATGCCCGACACTATACATAGTGAGAAACCATTGCTTTTGTGAAGACTGTAAGGCGGGAAGAGAGAGTTGTGATTGCACATGATGGGCAGAGATGGAATGAAGGTCTTTTGTTTCTAAGCATGTGCTTTGACTGCTTCCCTGCTGCTGTCCCACGGTGTTCAGTTTGGTAGCCAGAAGGATGTATGGGACTGCTAGAAGCCATCAGACCTTAGGACAAAGAGAAGGAGCAAGTGAAGTTCCCCAGGTTACTTACATACCCTATTCCACAGGCTCCAAGAAAGGTAAAAATATAACTTGATAATCAGTGTGCACAATGAAACACTCAGAAACAACAAAAAAGTCAAGAATTTTGAAATCTTAAAGAAGATACAGCTCATTAGGGCTATATTCTGCAGTACTTTGTGGCACAGCTCTTCAATGCACATGGAGGAAGGAAATCTGAAGCAATGTTTCGTTCATGGGCAATTCAAGAGTATTTTAACACTGAATGTGTTATCATCTGACAAGCTGTCTCCGCAGGCTGGGCTGGAGCTGTCTTCAGAGATGCTAGGGAGAAATCTTGCTCTCCTGCTGCCCTTGTTCAGGTTCTGGTTCCTGCGTAAAGGGGGGCATACCAAAAGGTGTACCTCTTGTTTCCAAGTCAAAAAGCCCCGTGATAGTCTTCCCTAGGTAGTCATGTAGAGTCTTTTGTTTATAAAGGGTGTTGCATCTGAAGACATCTACTAGGACTTGCAGAAGAGGTAGATACAATATATTAAAGCAAATCCAATTATTAATACAATAATAGATTTGATGGGATGGAGAAAATGTGTTCCCATTCCAACATCACTCCAGTGTGGTTAAATGGCATGCATTTTATATAGTAATACAGTAGGGATCCTGCTTCCACCCTCCTGCTTTGGGGGAAAGATTTTCAAAGGACTCATCACCTCCACAGTTTCATTGAGAAAGAGGTGCTGACAGAATGAGAACTGTCTTACAATTCATAATGAAACTATTTCTACCTCCCCTTTGGTAGCAGTGTTTCTGCAGTCTTAAACGACTAGCACTACCACCACAATTCTTTAAAAATACAAGAAAATCAGTAAAGTAATGGTTTTTAAGTCATCATCTGGTCCCTCCAAACTATCACATTTGCTTTTCAACATCTCTGTTTTCATGGGCCTGGGATTATTTACTAGTCCTCCTTACATAAAATGTAATCTTGGCTATCACTGCTGCCACAAGTACAAGAGTTCCCGGAATTTGCTGTTCAATGTTTAATATCAGCACACGTGTGAAACAAAAATACTATATTTCATTATTATTATGATGTATGTTACAGTGATGTTCAGAATTACAGGGTTTTTTATTGCATAGAGTTTAAAATGTTTGTTTCTTCCTCTGTTCTTAGCACATTTACTACTGGTACATCAAATAAAAGATCGTTGACTGTGCAGAAATTTATAGAGCAAGGCAAATGCTTAGCAACAGCAACTGGCACAGCCAGCTTTTCTTTATGGACAAAAGAGGCAGCATTCAACATCGAGCTGATACAGAGCTGATGGCAATCAATACCTGGTCATGACAACAAAATAACAAGAGCACTTTGCAGTGTCCTGGCATAATTCATCTTATGATGAATGAACTACCTGCAGGTCTTGCCACAGCTGTTACAGCTTCCCATTGTTTCCCCCATTATCTTTGGAGGAGTCCTCAGCTCTCTTGAGGTACATGGTCAGGGAGGGCTTTTCACAAGATATCAAGGAACAAATTGCAAGCAGCAAACCCATTTTCAGCAGTCCATATATGCTGGTCCTGCATTCCCCAGATCAGAGCAAAACACTGCAAGGAGAAAAACACTGCAGGGCAATAATCACTTTTCTTAAGGGCCTGCTTTGTGTCCTACTAGTGTTGGAAACGCTTGACGTAGAGGAAAGTTATTGATACAGATTTTTCTGTGTAGTTTTACCTTTTAGTGTACCTTCCAAAAACCAGAGGTGGAGAGGGTGTAATGCAATATTCTTCACCTCTGTGGTAGCACCAAGAAATCCCTTATGGTTTGTCTGCCATGGGGCATTGTAACAAGAGAAGGGCAGTGAAAGCACTGGCAGAAAACCCGGAGCACTATAAACTGTAGCTGGTGCTGCCTAGTCATCTCCTGTTTCCCTTACAACACCCTCTCAAGCAATGCAGAGGGTTATTGTGTTGCACAAAGCATGTTCCTCCCCTCCTTAACAGATGCCACTTCCTTGGGAAAAACTTGAGAACTAGAAAGGAAACCAGCGATGATGGGCATGTTAGTCACCTTCTGCCAATGCAAGGCTCTTCCAGCATGCAGTGCCATATTCACTGGTGCAGGCAGGGAGAGGAGACAGCCAGGAGTGTGTCGTGGGCTGCAGATCATCGTTTGGCAGCTGGAGGAGAAAGCAACTGGAAAAAATTAATTACTTAACTGGATAGAGACTGAATCTGTAGCCGATCCCATTTGACATGAGTCACATAGTAAAAACGTGGTGCTCTTATTTCGTGCCTTGCCAGAACTGCTCCAGTGCTGTTGTGGAGAGTGCAGACAAACGAAGCATAGCCAGCTGGTAGTGGGATAATTAGAGAAGCATAAAGCACCATGCAAGTACCACAGCTTCTGCAAGAGGGAGCACAAAGCCCTGCCCTTCTGTGCCTGTGAGCTCAGTTTTGCTTCTGGTGGTTGATTGCATGCCAGCATGGTGTTAGCAGTGCCAGGCCAGGGACCACAGCCAGGTGATACTTGGCACTGCTACTATTGCTCATAACTTCTAGCAAAAAGGCAAACAGAAATTCCCCTAAAGCTGTGACAGCCCAAGTGGTATACAGGATCAAGCACAATTGACCTTGGATGAAAAGCCAGGTTTAGAAATTCCCATGCAGCTATCTTGTGTTAGGGTGTGTTAACTTTCAGAAGGCAATGAGCATGGTTTTGGCACAGAAAAGGAGAATGTGGGCAAGCATGGTACATCAGTGGCGTGCTAGGGACTCCAGACTCCCTGTTCCCACTCTTTGCTCTCATACAGAGGGCAGGTAAGCAGCATGGGAATATACTGTTGGCCAGCTGTGGCAAACCCTGCAGCAGCAGCAGCTACTCCAACCTCCTCGTGCTTGTAACACCTGAGGAAAAGGAAGGGGGGGGGGGGGGGGGGGGGCGGCGAGGTGTTGCTCTCAATACTGCCAGTTTCTTCCAGGCAGCTTGTGGCTGCCAATTGTCAAAGCAGCACTAACATTTTTTCCAGAGGAGTGAATAAATGGTGAAGAAGCAGCATCTGTTACTTGCACTGAATGGGACTGGACCTGAAGAAAGCAGTAGCTAACAAACTGTTGCAGATAATTGAGCACTAGAAACCTTTTCTTTTTCTGCCAAGTTTTCAAGGTGCTGCCTTATTTTATTTTCTTGCTCCCTGTTACTCTTGTGTAATTTCCAAAGCATGAGATACAGCATTAGGTGTGCTGAGAGGATTAATTCTTGTGTGTGAAAAAAGAGAACATGGCAAGGAGCGAAACTCTTGTACCATGTTCCTTGGCAAAACAGTGAGGAGAGGGCAAAGCCTGCTTGGAGCTGCTTGTATTTCTGGCATCACCCAGAAACCAGTGGTAAAAATGGAAAAGAGTGTTGAAGCGTGCTGCGCTGAAGTCAAGGCTCTCTCAGTTACATAGTCTGAGCTTGACTTTTCCCCCGTGCTTTTCTTGCCTTTGAGCAATTACTTTTCTTTCAACAGCTGATTCATGGAGTGTCTCGAGGCAAAATGCAGTAGGTCCCAGGGTCTGGTGTGAAAGGACTGAAGTTTTAGGGTAGGATCCAGGGATCTAAAGGCATCCATCTTCTTTTGATTTGTTCTTCTTTTGTACTTCATTTTCTTTAAGTTCATGTGTGTTTTTAATCTAAGACACACTGGGAAAGACAGAGGATATGGGAAGTTACCTCTGGAGTTTAGCCTTGCCTCATACATTGTCTCCCCTTGCAAAGTCTGTAACGCCTAAACTGGTCAGAAAACAAGAGTTCCCAGCAGCAGCTCAAGTCATTCTTGTCAGATCTTGCTTGTCTTCAGATTCCTTGAGTTCATCGTATTGTCTGGAGTAGGCCTATGGATCTGGGCGGCTGGGACAGTGCCCAGCACATGGTGGAAATAAGCCCCTTTAAAATGTATTTGTGTGGATACACATGGATTTATGCATAAAACTTTAATCTGACCTCATGGATAATCCATTAGATTAGTAGTGCCTGAGTATTGAACAGCAGTGGTACCCACCACCCTTTCTTATAAGCCTTTGCTGTCACTTGCTTGTCACATTTTAATGAGAATATTGTAAAAGTGATGTGAACAGCTGCTGAGAATCCCTCCTATAAGAGATCTGTGTGTTTGCATGTAAATATAATGCATGCATCTCACTTTATGCTGTCTCTTCATATTAATTACCCTGGAATCTGCCAAGATATTTGCTTTGTAGTGCCTTGCTTTTCTCACATCTTTTGGTTAAGCTGAGGAAATTGGGTAGGCTGCAGGACATCCCTCTTGGGTGTCTCAGTTATGGGACTACTGCCTATGTCTATGTGCCCTATGCTTTGTGCTTCTTTGTACTGTGTAAAACTATTTTGCATCTCCATTCCACTGCATTGGTACCTGTTGTATAAAAACTGGCTACAATAACTCATTACCTTGTTCATGGTGACTGACATTTAGTTCCATTTATAACTGTGGACTTCAGTGCCAATTATAGCTATTCCGAACTTTTATAACATTAGGGAAGTGCTGAACTAATGAAGCAAAGTCAAGCTCTGTTTGAAAAGCTTAAGGATGATTTAACTATGTTGGTGGCATGGAGAAAAATCATAGATTGCATCTTTGTACTTTCTGTCACCAGGAGCTGAAGGTGGTAGAGAGACAACAGACGGGGAAATAGCTTAACCATACTTAGTGATGTAAAATCTACTGGAAGAAGCAGCCTGCAAGCCCCATCTGCTGCTCAGGGACTTCCCAATAGTGCATGAGGGGAATGAAATCCATGCATGTTCCATCTTGAGAAAATGTCTTTGCTTCTGCTTCTTGGCAGCATCCTAAATACATTCTAAAATGAGTGCTTTAGAGTAACAGTTAACTGTGCAGAAATGTCTGTGCGCTGACCCCAAAGAATTATCAGAGGTAGGTGTAATTATTTGTAAAGTAATTCAAGCTTGGATTATGAAATATTTGCTCATGTCATTCTCTTGAAAAGAGAGGGCGTGCAGTTAGATTTGCATTGACCTTTTCTAGGCAGCCCTTTGACGTTCCAAGTGGGTGGAGGAAAGGTGGAGGCACTTATGTTACCAACACGAGCACGGAAGGGTAATGCTGCTGGAAGCTGAGGCTTTCAGGAGAGAGGGGGCACCTACGCACTGCACAGCAGGGTAGTGAGTGGCTGGCAGGAGGCAGAAACCACATCCATCTCGTTTCGTTGCTTGTGGAAGTGTGTGACACTTCTGCACAGTAAAAGACAAGCAGTTTCTGATGACATTTTCTAGCTCACTAGAAATGTGTAACGTGGGGGGAATGTCTATGGGAAAAGTACACATAGTCACCAAATGAGGGTAGAGGAACTCCCCTGGAAAACAGGCAGGGCAAGAGGAACTGCCAGACCTATTGAGCCCTCACAGCACAAAGCTGGGTATGAGTCTTTCTTGGAGGCTGTGTCATAGCACAATTTGTGTTTCTTGCATTCCCTGGCTCTGCATCAAATCCTTCCTCTGCAAGCAGTAAGGTAAAGGAATAACAGACCCTTGTAACCCCTCACCATCAAAATTGCCCAGTTTGCTGTATTTTGCAGCAGCTTAGTCTCCTTTTTTTTGGCATTGAAGATAGTACAGAGAATCTGCAGTAAACATGTAGTTTGGTGGTTTGGTGCAGCGAGTTAGTGAGCAGTTCTGTCGCTTGGCCGTGGCACATGTCAAATGCACCCGGACAGGGTGCTGACAGGTTGTGTCACTCATGGTTTTATCCAAAGGTCACTTTGTAATGTGTTCTTCTCACTCACCTGACAGACCTCTAGTGGCAGGGCTGGCTCCCCGCAGTGCCCCCAAGGAAAATTGCACTGCCGCAAAGCTTCTCCGTCGTCTGACCTCACTGCCACTTAGGACCATGACTGCCTGTCCCACCTGCTACAGGTGCAGAGAAGTTGTGGAAATATCTTTTCATGTCTCTTCCTTTCAAAAGAAAGCATTTCTTTTTGTTTCTAAAGAATGTAAGTTCATCCCCTCTTTCCCCGAGTCAGTGGTATTTTCCTGACCTCAAGTCATTCTTGTTATTTGCCTCTGGACTTTTTCCAGTTGGCCTGCCAGTTCCTCTAAATGTGGACCCCAAGATGCCAGCTCAAGTCTGCAAATGGTGGATAACGGTTGACACAAAAGCCTTAACAGTAGAATGTTATTAAACATTGGTTAAAGCACTTCATTGTAGGTTGTTATGAAAGGCCATAAAATTAGGTAATATGTTTATCTGAAATTGAATGTTAACATATTCTCCACCCATTTGGAAACCAATTTTAACATATTCTCTACTTTGCTATATGTACTGAAGGGGCAACTTCTTGCTTCAGCAGCTACTACAGTCTGAGACTTCTCCCTAGCTGCTTTTTCAGAATAACTGCAGCCCAGAAGTGCTATTACACACTGTAACACACTGTATTATGCACTTAACTGAGCATCACCTTCAATAACTCAAGTGACATCATACAGATTGTACTGTGCAATTTAGGATGTATTTCTGTGAAAATATTCCCTACCCACTTGTCATATTTTGTTTTAGTGTTTGGGGTTTTTTTAGCATAGCAAATCTGCTGCAGCTGTCAGTGCTGCAGTATCTTTTAGATTTCTCTTTTTTCCCCAGGAAAAGCACAGAAAGCATGGGGCTGCAGCTACATTTTTGGTTTCCGAGACCCAGCTTGCTTGGTAGATGGAGGAGGACGGAGGAGTCAGGATTAAAATAGGGTGTGCATTTAAAACATTTAAGTTCTTTGCAATTAACAAATAGTTGATTCTTTATTCAGAGAGATCTTATTCTGGTTAATTCAGAATAAAATCCTTTGATTCTGATACATCAGTGCCTAGCAGAGCAAGTACAGAGTAGCTGCACTAGAAAAAGTCCCCAAACAGACAGAGCCTGGAGCATATGATGTATCCTGTCCTCTGTAGGCTGGTGTCACTGACACCCTTGTTCTGCAAAATCCCACCCTGTCCTCTGAGAAGACATGTAGAGCCAGGCCCTTGGGCATGTTTGTCAGGTATTTTTTTTCAGGACTGTTTAGAAGTTTGCATGTTCTGATATGAGAGAGGAGCAATTCTCTCTGCATTCCTCCATTTTGCAACCTTCCAGCTTTCACATTTTGCGACATGAAATCATGGGACTGTTTATCTGATTTGTTGGTGGGGTTTAGGGTTTTAAAAATATCAATAACTTTTAAAGAAATAGATAAACCCCCAAACTGTAGTCTGGGTCCTTTTGTGAACTTTACTTCTTGGTTTGGGAATTTTTATGGGAACTTGTTTGCAAGACTTTGAACAATGTTTAGGAGCTGCAACAATATTACAAAAAGAAAAATAATTCGTATGAATCCCAGTAAAATTATATAAGTAACCAGTGGTGACTTCAGTGTTCTAGTTGTACAAGATCACTGCTCCCCATCAAGTTGCTAAGTTAAAAAACCCCACAAATTGCCTTCAACAGTAGTGCCATCTTTTGTGGCAGTCAACAGCAGACTCAAAAATAATTTTTTGATACAAATATGGTCTTTCAAACAAAGAATGGGGTCTGGGGCCTTTTGAACTGCTTCTGCAAATTCAGATAGCTGATGTCAGCATTCATGCTGTATTGCATATCCTCCTTGTTAAAAATAGTTAGTGTTGTCAGCTATCTGTGTTTTGCAGACCCATAGCTGCACGACATTCACACTATAGAAAATTCTTCACTGGTTGTCATACAGCTGTTGTAATAACAGTTATTTCCAGATGATACTTATCTTCAGGGACATAAATTCCCTGCTTCTTGTGCAGTACACATTCTAGCAATATTTCCAAAAGGCCAACTGCTTATTCTTTATAAATAGTCTGAACCAGTAATTACTAGGCCAGCTTTTGGTAGTTTTGCAAGCCGTATTTGAGGTTGTTTTTTCCATGGCTAAAATTATGTTGACTGAAGATTAAACTTGCTTCTTACCCTGAGGGACTCTGCCCAAGGCCCACAGTTTTGCCAGCATTTGAGATATAATCATAAAATCATAAATGTTTCAATTTCAAGTTCATTTCTTTGGCAGTCAGTAGTTTTCCGACAGCCACGGGCAACACAATAGCTTTGGATCATGTCTATATTGATTGTATTGTCTGCCTCTATTTTGAAGCTGCACTGGCCTCTCAGCTGGCTACATTGCACAAATGCTTCTGAATGTTTGGAAAAACCAACTCTGGAATATGCTGGCTTTCAGCTTTTGCTAGAGGCGCCTGATCCACATCATACATGAAAGTTAGTTGGGACTTCAACAGGTTGTGAATTAAAATCAGAGTAGCTATTTTCTATTCGCATCTTAAACTGTCAGCACTCTCTGTGTATGTAGTGTAATGGAAGGCAGACTGACATTCTTTCGTTCACACTGAATTAATGCTCGATAGGCGATTTTCCAAGGTGTGCCTGCGTGGAGCTGGTTGATCTGAAAATTTTTTCTCTGGCCACTTACATGACAAGTCTAAACTGTAACTCTTTGTTTTGTGTATTACCTTTAGCTGCTGGAGACCATACGTACGTCTGTAGCCCCACTGAAATGCTGAAGTGCACCCAGTCAAACAGTGTTTTTACTGGAAAGCAGGAAATACAGAGCAGAGCTGTTTGTTTGTGGTCCTTTTTGTCCAGACTGTCAGGACCTCTGTCTCTGTCCTTTAACTGTAATTTACTCTGTTCTGCAGCTCCCCAGAGAAAACCCAATGAGGAAAGCACACAAAGAGACCATTCAAATCCCTGAGACCCTTGCTGTCTCCCACATGGAGCATCTGTCTGGTTGGGACCTCCATGTGGTATGGCAGTAAGAAGATATAGAGTCTCAGCTGTGCACTTGTGTTAACATCTACTTTTGCTGATGCACAAAGATTTGCAGCCTAGAGTCTACAAATGTTTAAATGTTAAGTTTGCGTGTCTACAGAGATGCTCTTACAGGAGAGCAGCAACCACTCACACAGCGGTGAACTCCAGAGAGTGACTAGCCTGGGAGATTCAGCCCACTGAAGTAAAAACTCCTCCCAACAGCTTTACAGCTGTCTGAAATGTTCTTTTAATTTTTTTATTTTACGTATATTTACTTCACACGAAAAAAAAAAGATGGAAAATTTCAAGATTGTTATTAGGATTGGGATCATTGATCTTTAGTTTGCACCAACTTCAAGGCATTTTGTATTAGGAGAACTTGTCTAAATTTGGTGGCATTCTGGGTATGTCTTTGCAGAAGGGAAAATAGGTATCATATTACAAATGGCGATAGAAATAGCACAGTAAAAATGCTTTTATTTTCACATTACAGTGCTCCCTATTGCTCTTCTGGAAGCATATGATTTCAATAGATGGCAATTTGAGAAGACTGTCTTGCAGCAAGACACTTGTGTGGTTTTTTATCACTGTGGCTTGTTTATTGATGTTGTCCCAACATTTCCAATCCATGAGAGGTAGCATAACAGCACTTCTACCACAGGTGATTAAGTCATCAACAGTGCTGAGATTATAACTGGTGCTGCTCAGCCTTTCAGCTGCCAATCACCCCTACACAGTCTTACACCTTTTGCTGAAAAGCCTTCAGTGGTTGAACAGACTTGCTCCTGAAATGAAGACAAAAGCTGGTGAACATACAATGGACTCATGAGGTATCTTCCAATGCAAATTATCCTGTGATCCTATGATTCTGCATGGCTTCACTACAGTGTTAAGTGTATGGACAGGCCTACTGCATAATCCACCTGAGGGTTATAATGTCCATACTGCTGTTGCTCATGTCATTACCAGATACTTGATCTCCTGGGACTATTAGCAGTGAATTATGGTATTATTACTGAATTCATGGGCACTGTATATCTCTTTCAGGTCTGCAGGGGACTTGTGGGACTGCATCAGAGCAAAATTATACTTCAGTGGTGCAGCCAATGTCTGTATCTGACATATGTAATCATGGATCTCATTAATCTGTAAAATGCACTTGCTTTTGATACGTCTGATTTAGCCTAGGCACCAGAAGCAGGCCATCCCCACTTATGAAGAACTCTTTATTAAACAAATTATCTCCCACAAAGCAGCATCCTATCTGAGCCTCTTGGACTGTTTCCAGTCCCTGAAGTGGCTATATACCACCGCAGTGCTAAATGTGGACATGTAATTTGTGATAATCCCAGGTAAATATTGAGCTGGAAATCATGGCAGATCTTTGGGCTTTAAGTGATGGTTGCATTAAAATGGGTGAAAAGCTTTTATTTTAGGGATGGAGGACAGGGGCAGTCTGCTTGTATTTCGTTTAGTGACATTTTTACAAGTGAAATTAATGTTTTGGGATTGCTTCCAGCCTGATTATGTGTCTGAAGTAGGAGTGGAACAACAAAAGATGGTATACATGTCATTGCTCAAGAGGTTTTAGGCAGACAGCCTGCTTTAACTGTAAGTGTATGGATACTACTCAGGTTAATTTTCATGCACATTTGTTTGGGCACTTACTAATGTGCATTGCATGTTTTGGAAAAACGCGGGTAGAGGGCACACAACACTGGGGTCTGGGCCTTACCACAGTGTTCCAGAGGGATCCCCCAAAAAAGTGTGCCTGTTCCTCTGTCCACCTTTGTTACCCTTGTCTCCATCTGTGAAGTATCGGCTGCAGCATTGACTTATGGAATATACCCTTTGGGAATGATAAAATTCCCCATTTTCCATTACCTGGGTAAATCTTCTCACAGCTGGGTGTCAGTCTCTTTTCCCAGGTAACAACTGATAGGATGAGAAGAAATGGCCTGAAGTTGCACCAGCAGAGGTTTAGATTGGGTATTAGGAAAAATTTCTTAGAGTATTAAGCATTGGAACAGACTGACCAGGAAAGTGGTTGAGCCACCATCCCTGGAGGTAATTAAAAGACATGTAGACGTGGTGCTTAGGGACATGGTTTAGTGGTGGACTTGGTAGTGTTGGGTTAATGGCTGGGCTTGATGATCTTAAAGGTCTTTTCCAACCTGAATGGTTCTGTGATTCTATGATTCTGTGGCCGTGTGAACAGATACTTTAGTTCACAGAAGATTAATGTATCATACTCCAGTCAACCACATGTCTTTGATAACAGTTATTTTTTGTTGTTTTAAAAGGTGTACATGGTATGTCTGCTAAGATCCATGGGCAAGGAACTAAAATTATGGCAAGCTATCCCTGCCTTTAATGTGACAGAATCTTATCTGACATAAACTAGGGCAAATCTTGGCTGAATCTCGGCACTTTGCATGAGTGAATCATCTGGATCATTGACTGTCTTTTCTTGAGGGGAACTTCATGCCTTTGGCATGTCATGTCACAGTCAAAAAGCTCTTCTTGTTTCTGAGACATCTGCCTTCATCATTGGGACCGCCAGGCTGTTGGGACTTCTGTGGCCCTTCTTGTGATGCAGCAGTCTGTTAGAATGATCTTTCTGTGTTTACATGTTGCTTTCAGTAACATTTGCCAAATCAAGGCCTCTAAATTTTAATAGTTTATAAACTGGGTTGTTCTTGTCTTCAGCTATTTGAAACCTTTAACACTGTACTATGTTTACAAAGGACCTCGCTTTATCAGATTATGCTCTTTCACTAGGCTGATATTGTGTTGTTATGCCAATGCCTGACCATATCTTCCCTGAGTCTGTTAAACTTCTGCCTGTGGATGTCAGGAAGAATTTTACTTGAAACTTTAAATTAATCTGTAGCTCAACAAGATTTTTAAAGAAGCAGTTTATAGTTTTCTATTTACCTAAATAGAATCAGACACTATTTCATTGAATATTTGAAGAGAATCTGGTTTATTTTCTAAGTCCTTAATTTGTTGATAGTTTTCCACTACAGAACGGTAGGATTCCTTGTTGTCATCCAGAGAGCAGGAGGGAAGAAGAAAACCCATGACAGATATTCATGAGTCCAGATTTTCTCCTTTATAAATGTGCTAATTCAGATTAAAATCTTGAAAATTCAGGACAAAGTGTGTAGGAGTCTATAGGTTGGTGCATTTTGTTGAAAGTGAGACAAAAAAAACATGGCTTTGGGACTTGGCATTGGGACTCTGGGCAGATGCAGAGGAAGGAGCGTTAATGCTTTTAGCTGAATCATATTTATCTCAGACTTAGTGGAACTATGTATCACTGTGTGTGTTAAGGTTCTGTTTATAAATGATTAACAGTTGTTTAAATGGTTAATTGTGTATAGGTCGGCTAGTTGCATATAACTGTGTGTGAAATCACCTAGAAATGTGTTTACCTGCATAAATAATGTAGCTTTTAGAACTGTATCATGCTTCTTTTTGCTTAGAATATATTAGCCTCTATACAGGTATTTTATAATGTGATGAAAACATACAATATGACTAGCCTCTTCTGCTCTTTATGGAGGAAGAAAACAAAACTACAGTTAATCAGTAAAGCACAGGCCTTGAGGTGCCCTGACATTTCAGATCTCCTGTATCCAAAAGCTACATTCCTTGTGGGCTGAGGTTGGATGGTGTCATAGTAAAGGTACAGTAGAAAGCCTGAACATGAGTTTGTGCTATTCTTCCTTCCCCTGAAGAAATCCAGCATTTTAAAGTGAGCAAGAAGAGCTGAAGTGGAAGATGAACTCAAAAAAGTGGTGGCTTTTTACAGCCTTTACCTTTATAATTATTCGCCAGTCATTGGGAGCCCTGCACAGCTATAAAACTGGACTAATGTTGCATACATGCAGTATAAGACACCCTCCTGCCAAGGGCTTAACACCATAACAGTGATGACTACATGCTTTTGTGCTTGGTTTGGGATTGGTGAGTTCTGAATGCACAGTGAAGCTAAACAACAAAGGGCAAACTTATGAAAAATGGCAGCATTTCTCAAATGCTGCTGAAATGCCTAGTGAGCAGACGAGTGAGATACTGTTTGACTTGTTCGGCCCAAGTTAGGGAATCTGTGAGAGAAGGATGTGCACCTGTTGGAGCAGACAACTAAAATAACATTGGATTTCTACGTTCATTCGTTAGTAATTGTCCCTTTGCCCTCATTTGGGCTGTACTGAATTTTTGTCAAGAACAGTATTCTGCAGTTAGTGAGATGAGCAAATGTTTAAAGAGGGGAAGGAGCCACTTTGGACCCAAAATGAATGGCGTCCTTAGAAATGAAGCAAATTTCTTTTCAATAAATTCTCATTGACAAAAGGAGCTTTTAGATTAGAGACACACCCTACACTGAGCCTAAGCAGGTCCTGTCACAATCTCTACACCAAGATGGTTTTTGGTCTGTGTCACTGAGTGAGGTAAATAAGACCTTTATGGTCCATTTTGATCTTTACATTTTTGTGTAGCAATTACCAGTAGAGATTCCAGTTAAGGTCACTCAGTACTTCCCACTGTCTTTTCTTGCTTTCACATAATTATAACTTTACAAAGCATGTATTTTTACCCTGGTTTGTCTTTGCTGCAGAGCCATTTCTTTTTGCAAAGGACTGTGCTCTCAAGGTTGCTAAGAGGCTTAAAGCCAACAGGATTTTACCTGTTAGTGCTCACGAAACAGATTTACTTGAAAAGCTAAAGAAGAAATAATTTATCTAATTCTTATTGTTCCTCCTTCTTCAGCCTGTGAATTAATAGTTTTAGGATGATCATTTCATCAACAAATGTGACAAAAATAAGCTAGACCTTTCCTGACAAAGAGCTGGGAGAGTTCCTACAGAATGTTTGGTAGGGAGTGAGGCACTGTGTGTTATGCATCCCTCAGAGGATTTCTTCTCCTGCCATAGCAGGAGGTATTCAGAGTCAGCTGCAACAGAAGACAATCAAGGCATAAATTATTTAGATCTAGTAAACATCAAAGTAAGAATTACCAATACTAGCAATGTGTGTAAATTTTAAAACAGTACGTCCAGAGGTATAAAATTTGTCATTGATTTCACAGCATTTTAATTGGAAGAAATGTTCTGCACAACCAATTAATTCAATCAGTTCACTGGCAGCAGATATTTTTGGTGCCACAGTAGCATTGCACATTACTTTTGTTAAGTCAAGGGCTAGGACATTAGGAGATGACACTTCAAAGAAAAATCTTTCAGTGCTAGGGATGTACCTTATTTCTTGGCTCATGCTCAACAATGAAACTGAGTCATTGGTCAATTCACTTTCATTGCACCATTTATTAAATTTGCTTTCATTCCTTTTATGCCTTTCTTGGAACAGATGGAAAATTCGGCTCTCAGCAACTTCTACTTTAAAATTTCTCCTTCCCACTTGATCAGGTGGCCTCAGCATTGTTAAAGGATGTCAGAAGCCTTGTGTTCACCAAGGTGCTTTTCCAAGGTGGTTTTGTCCTTGTAGCCAGATCCTAACTCAAATGGAGTTAGCAGGTTGCAAGTCAAAGTAATTGGGCATTGGGTAATAGAGTGCTGAGAGGAGGAGCACTTACAATTATTTTGTCATGTATTGACTTGTAATTTATGCCTCAGTTCTAATGAATGGAAAAGCTTTTTTGAGGCCTGTTTTTCTCAGACTCTGGAGATCATGAAGTGTTCATAGTAGCCAATGTGGACACTGTTAAAATGTATGCAATTACCTAATGCCATTTATACTTTAAGGTTGCTTGGTGCCGTATTTCTTTCTCTTGCCATAGGAGAGCCTTCCTGTTGTAGTAATGATGCTGGTATTCATTCCTCCACATGTGAAAGGGAGAGCTCACCTCTGCCCTCATGAACCCTTCCTGGAGCACCCCGCCCCGATGGGGGGACCCCTGGCAGGTCATGGGGTGGTCTCACAGGCTGACCGCCTGCAAACGGGGGCAGAGTCTGCATTTTGAATGGGACATTCCTCCTCCGGGCTTTATAAGGGAGCTCAGAAGTGGCATTTTTAGAAAGACAGACAAAAATTTTCATCAGTGTGGTCAATCCCATTTTCTATGAGTTAAATGCTATTCCTGTGGAGAAGTTCAAACACATTGAAACGTGGCGTGTGGAAAGACCCCCACATGGTACAAGGGGGCGAGGCAATAGGATATGAAATCTTAAGGTTGCTGTCATCTTCTGGATTTTAACTGACTGACTACTAGTTATACCCATAGGCTGCATGTAAGGTCAGGTGTGTCCCCCTTGGCTTTGCAGCTGTATAGATGGTGTCTGAGAAGGTTTAAACTTTGTCAAGCTTATAGCTAAATACCTGAGTCAAAGTTTGTGAGAATGTGACCACATGGATAAAGAGAGAGGATGAACTGAAGATCATAAAGGAGTTCAGTGGTAAAATAAAGGCTAAAAGGCCCATTTTTCAAGGTCTCCATCTTTAATCTGATTTTTCTGGAACTCATTATTATCCCTCAGCTCTGCAAGCTGTGTGTGCCCTGTTCTATAAGACAGGATGTTACTATGGCAAGTGCTCTGATCTTAATGATGGTGACTGTGGGTTCCTGGAAACGATGATTCACATGCTGCATGGAAGAATTTGTCTTTGGAAACTTGCCTTGGTGCCTGGACCCATCTCCTTTTTAGAATTTTATTTATTTAAGAAGCAAGCAGATCCCTTGCTAGCTAAAGACCATTCAAAATAATGGTAATGACACAGGCTTTGTCTTTTGGTTTGTATTTACCAGTGGATAAAAAGCCACACAAGAGTAATGATTTGCAAAATAAAGATGGAATCCTGTTAGTACATTTCTGATAAAATATTTATTAATTCTGCAGATCTTTCCTATCATAGCCCTTCTCCAGTATCTTCAAGATAAGTAGACTCCTGAGGTTCCTCTTTACGTTTTCCAGGCACAGATCCAATATTTCCTCTTCTTTTAGAAAGGAGCACACACAGAGAAAAATTTTGTTCTGAGTAAAAAGACACTTAGTATCTAAATTAGCCATCCCTGGAATCTATTTAAATGCAGATTCCAAAAATTATGAGTGAAATTTGGAGACATGTTCCAGATCTAATTATTTCATTATTTACTCTTAAGGTCCAGTTTAATTTTTCACCAAAATGTCCTACTAAGACCTCACAGAGAACCATATGAGGTGTCTAGTAGTTACACCTTGTTTCTGAGCTAGTTCTTCAGCACTGTGTTTTGGTGAGGACAGCTTTATGTTCTGAATCCTGGGAGATACTCTGGTGAACGCATAGTAATTCATTAAGCAAAGTGGCTGCTATGTGGCCATGAAATGTAAACACCCACCCAAGAGTAACAGATGCCTATTGAGAAATGGAGTCCCTTAAGACCTCCAACCTATTCCACAGTCCGCAAATAGGATCAGCCTTTTATTGATATTATTATCTACACTGTTCTTTTAGACTTTGTAGTCTCTGAGGATGTCCCACAAACAGGGTACTTTGTAGCATAGGCAAACAGATGTGAACGTATGGAAAGAACAAGTTTTGCTTTTGGTCAGAGTTTCCCTTCTGCTTCTTTTTGCCCTGCCTACTGCACCATTGTGGAGTTCCTTCCTTGCACCCCTCCCTGACACATCTGTGGGGAAGGCCCTGGTGCAGCCCTGTGACTCTGCTTTTCACAGACACACAGCATCTGCTGTCACAGGTAGGAAAGAGGAGTGCAATGGAGGCAAGGCAGCTGTTGACATAACTGAAGGCTCTGACATCAGTCCTTTTAATTAAGTGGAGAAAGAAGAGAGCTAGCAGATATTTTTAGAAAGCAGGATGCTGGGGAAAATTACCTCATGCTTGAGGTCTCTGGGTTTTATCATTTTAAGCTCTACAGTGAAAAAATTGGAAATACATCTTTCTAATTCTTTCCACTTCCTTATTTATCCCTTGCCCTTTTCCCACCCTGTCTTAACAACTGGATTATTCAGGAGCTTTAATCAGAAGTTAGTTTCACAAACTTTGTATTGCTTACCTGTCTTCTGCAGATCAGTTGCATGTAATTTCAGACCTTCAAAGACTAATTAATAGAAAACAGAGCCAAGAAAAAGGATTAAAAGGGGTGGGGTGGGGGCTGTTAAATGCACTTGAAGTCTGTCTCTCCCTGCTGCCACCAAAACCCACAGTAACTTTTCCAAATTTCAGTATTGCTGTTATCACTCCTGCCCATGCTAAAGCAGCTGAGGACTTCAAGATGAGCAGAGGTGGGCCAAAGCCTGGCTCTCATGAGTATGTCCAGGTGGGTCTGACCTACAGTTCTTTGCAATCAACACAAAGTCACTTTTTGACTTCACCTGGGCTTGGATCAGCCAACAGAGTGCACCAGGATTGCTTTTACAGTAATTCAAGGGTTTCTGGCTCTAACTCTGCTCTGCCCTTATTTCTCCTATGGCAAAGCCCAAGAATCCTGTTCAGGGTCCACCTGGGTACCTTGGCTGGAAAAAGCTACTGAGTCTCTTCTCAAGAGGAGAGCTTCACAGATGGAGTTTTTTGCTCGTGAACTTTCTGGGTTTTTTCCCATGAGGTTATAGCTTTGGCACTGTTTGGGTGACATGGGTGTGTTAGAAAATGCCTGCACATTTATAGCCCCTGTACCCAGCAGCCACAGCGCAAGAAGGATGCAATGTTATTATCACAGTGAAGTGAGTTAATGACACACCACCTGAGATACAGTTACTGGCCTTTAGGTCATACGAGAGGTTGCAGGGCAAAAGACAATAGCAGAGGGAGAGAAAATGAAATGCATTTAAAAAAGTAAAAAGATGTGAATGTCCAGACTGTTCGCCATTTAAAAAAGTAAAAAGATGTGAATGTCCATAATGTTTACCATCCAGATCTTCTTGTTTTTTTATTGAGTGCTCCAGCATTTAACGGCCAGTGTTTTTCAGGAGGTAAGAATGTTCAGGAAAAGGTATATACTCAGCTGATTGTCTGCAGACTTACAGAGATTACACTAAATTGGGAAAAGGTTATGTAAATTTTGAAGATCCCTCTTTGGAAAACATGACTATTACAAGCATGATTTTTTACTCTGGTTTCCTAAGGAAATGAAGATTAGGTTATACATAGGTGGATACTTCATTCAGTAAGTCTTACTGCTTTCCCTTTGTCTCCTGAATAACATTTAAAACTGCTGGTATAGTTAGCTAAATTTGGCAGCAGGATTGTGATCTCCAAGCTTTCAAGTTTCTCCAAGTTTCATGAAAATGGGCAACTGACTAGAGGAGACAGGGTTCTGAGGTGTGGAAGTACCAAAGTATACCTCAGGCCTTATCAAATTTTGCAGAATTGAAGTAGGAGACATTATGAACACTAACTTCAGAGAGTACACATTTGTCACATAATATAATATAGTGCTGAAAGCCATACAGAATGAAGTCTGTAATTTCTGCATTTCGATAAAATATTACTTTTTTCACTGGAGAAACTGTAGACTTGGGACTTGCAGATCCTGAAGGGACTGTATACATCAGCAGGGTGGATTTCCTCTTGCACTGGGGGTCTGACGGATGCTTGACCATATGCAGAATGCAGTGGTTCCTGTAACAATGGCATTACAGAGGGTTTAGAGCTGTAGTCCAGCTAGAAATGCATTCTCATATATTCTAAACTATCTGGAGGGCTGATGTGAATTAACATAGCTTCTTCTGCACTCTATAACCTGCATTTTGAGCCCAGCATTTTTAAAGCAAGGAAATTAAACCCATTATTTATCATTACAGCTCAGAGGTATCTATTTGGTACTTGAAAACTTCTTAAAAAATGCAGGTGATAGATTTTTATTACAGCTAAACTATTTATTGTTACCCAGGTGCACATTTTTAAAGGAATATTTGTTGCATTAATGCTTTGTGGATGAATGGAGATTGTTTACCCAGGTGTCTAACCGGCCATATACTATCCTTCGTTGATTGCAATGACCACAGTGCGGAACAGCTTTGTGGTAAAACCATTGCAGATGTACTGATGACCAGAGAGCCAAGTTCTGCCTTTGTTCTGCAAATGCAACTTCTATTACATCTGGAAGGCTGTGAGTTTTGGCTCTCCAGTGTGCAATGTCCCTCAGCTTTCACTGTGAGATCAGAAAGTCTTTGAATGTTAACTGGTACACGTAATTATTTTGATTACTCTGTTGACTTAAGTAATTGCATGCTTTAGTATTTTGTTGAATTACAGTCTAAACTGTAAGTTTGTTTATTTTATTTAGTCATTGTTCACTGAACTCAAAGAACTTCATTTTAAGGATGAAATATGTAGCTGGTCAGATTGAGTGTCTAGTGCTATGTGCTAAGACATACTAGAAACAAGGCTGCCTAAAAAAAAGGAAAACTACTTTCTGGGCACATTGACAAAGGGAAAAAGAAGAATAGATGACATCTTCTCAAGAACATTGCTGTTCCCAGCAGGATGATTTCTGGGAGCTTCCTAATTTGCTTGCTATAGATATAATTTCTATAGAAACTTGGAGTTTTAAGATGCAAATCCAGTACAGCTTTATCTATTCAAACACTTCGTGCAAAGCAAGAGTGAGTTACTGCATTGTTACAGAACCAGTGAAACCAACCAATCTTTCCAGTTTAGGACATCTACTTTCAGTAAACAAAATACCCCAGGGTACACCTCTTGCAGTGTGTTCTGTGTGTCAGTTTGCTGGCTGTGACCCAAAAGCCTCCTTCCTCCCATAGAGAAAAATCTTCCTTGCTCTCCAGATACTTTTTTCACATGTGGGTTGATGCATTTGGAGGACATGAAGTAAGGATTTGTATAACACTACATAGCTTATGGACCTGGCTGGAGGAGAAGTTCAGCTTGAAGTACTGCCTGGAGGTTGCTTTACTCAAGGTGCCTGCAGAGAGGTAGGAGCAGCAGATCAAAAAGCCACTGACAGTTTGTAAAAGCAGTGTTACGAGCAGTGTTTATGGCTGAACCTAAGTAGCCATGGCTTATCTAGCTAGGAAACCCTTGTGTGATGTAACTCTCATTCCTTCAGTGAGATATATCAGTCTATGTCCATTTAGCTGGTCACAAGCTCTGTTGTGTCTTCTCCGCTAAAGATGACTGTATCCCTTCATAGATCATCTTATTAAACCCTAGGAACACATTTAAATCTTGTTGGGGAATAAACTGTTCGTCCTTGCCCATGTAAGAGAGAAGCAGAACATTTGTCCTCTTTCGTAATTCTTTCTGCTTATTTTACATGTCCTGGTTTGGAGGGGTGGGGGTAAGGGGGTGGAGTTGTTCATACCCTCAGAACAATTCACACACACAACTGTCGTAACAATGTACACAACTGTTCAGACTCAGATATTCCCAAAAAGGTTAACTGTTGATTAATGCTTGCCTGTTCAGATATTGGAAATGAATGTGGTTAACCTCTGTCACACGTCCTGTTCCTAAAACCTTTTGATCTTTTTATATATAAGGCAAAGATGTTAAAACTGAAGCTGGTAATGCAAATACCAGTGTTCAGAGTTTTCTGTGTGCATTACCAAGAAATAAGAGTATTAACTGTATTTTTAAGGCTACTTAAAGCTTGGAGATAGCTATAGATTTGGTTATTTTTCATTCAGTCAAGAAGAAAAGTTAAGAGATGATCTAGATGTTACTAAATACTCGTATCTGAGTTAGAGAAGTTACTGAAATGTCCATTTCTACTAACACTGTGAGCCAAAGGCTGTTCAGAAAATGCATTTACCTACATGACAGCGATTACCTGCTGCTTGCAATGAAACCAGATTCTGACCAAGAAAAAGGCAAAGCTTTCCTGCCTTACAGCAGCCAGATGCTGTCAGGTGCAGGTTGTATATTACCTTACTATTGGGGACAAGGCACGTGTAGGAAAAGGTCTTCCTTTGCTTCCTTCATCCAGAGAAGAGACATGTAGAGTTATAGGGCAAGGGAATATTGCAGAGGCAAAGGAGTCTGTTCAGTCTGGATCTGCCTTTATCCTGGAAGGCATTGTAACTTAGATAGTAAAGTGAACCCTGTGTTATCCTAAGACAAAAAATCAAGCAGGAAAGCGACAGTAGTGCCTTGCTTTTCATTCATGGGAAGATTTGAGCATTGGGATCAGGAGGTGTTATTTTAGACTACTCCATGGCTGCATCACAGAAGCTCTGAGATACTCAATCTTTAATAGGCTAGGTATTTCAACCTTTAAAATGAACTGCTTCTTTGTGCCCAGCAGTGACCAGCTATAATTAACATGCTTACAAGTTAATTCACATGCCTGCCTGCCCTTTGGAACCATCTGTCTCAAATGCATCCAGCCTGCAGCCAGAAAGGGGGACATGATTATCACATCCAGTTCCCACAGTAATGCAGCCTTCTTGCTTTATTCAGTAAATCCAGCACTATACTCTGTCCTTACTGAGGCCAGCAACCAATGGTGCATGGGGAGCAAGACTGCTGGGAAGGCATGCAAGTTTCACTTTGACTCCAAGTGACAATGAACTTGCCACACACCCCACCTCATCCCCAGTAATCATAGCTAATTACTGTCAGTGCTAAGAAGCCCTTCTGCATCTGCCCATTGGCTTCTGTTCTGCCTCTGTGGATGCTTCATGAGACTGAACCACTCACCTGCTTCCATGTGGGGATGTTCACACAGCTCTTGATTCCATTAGCTAAAAAACTTCTGCTGTTGCCTGTGAGAGGAGCTTGGCTCTGATGAAGGGAGGTGTTAGTGAGAGCTTGGAGTTATCCCAGGAAACAAGACTTTTACCTCCATGTGTCAGCAAATCTGGAAGAAGCAGCAAATTGAGTGTCTGTGTAATGGATCAAGAAGATGAGCTTCTGGGCTATGTTCTTCTCATTCCATGCATCAGTTGGATTAAAGCTTTTGGTCTTTGAGATAACTGGTATACTGATGCCTTCTTATCTCTCAGAGAGTTCTAGATTTTAATTAATTAACATTTGTGAACTGTGAACAGTTCCTCTGATAGGAACTATTAAGTATCAGAGCAAAATATGTATAATCTTGGCATGCTCAAATTAGCTCAACTTTGGTATATGTGAAAGAGAATGAATGACATGCTACTTCATAAGGAATATCTTGGGTTGTTTCAAATGCTGTAATCCTTCTTTTGTGGATTTCTGGGCTATTTTTATAATACCAATTCTGATTAAAAATATTAAGTCTGACTGTCAGCTCTAATCCATGCTTCATCCATGCTTACCTAGCAACGTTAAACACTCTGACTAGTCTAAAGGCATTTAGAAACATTCCCATGCTATAGAAACTTCTGAGAAAAACATCCAAGCTACCCTGTTTCTCTGCTTCTGTGTTAGGAAGGGTTTATGGAGCTGCACAAGACAGGATGGCTGTGTATTTAGTGCATTGACTTTGAATATGTCCTGGTTTGAAAGCAACTTACTTAGCTTTTTGTTGTCATTCTGATGTAAGTGGAGCTCAGCCGTGATCATCCACTGATATATAATAAAAATGTTTTTTCCATTGCTAGTTGTTGTAGTTTGCCATTTTTCTGATTATGGTAGCTGCTCAGCTCCACTCTTAATAAACTAAGCAGCTGTATAAAACTGGTCTGGAAGTGCCTCCACCAAAATGGGTGAGGTTGAATGGCTGCTGCTGTAGCCTGGTCCCTGTGCAAGGTACAGCTGCTTTGAGCCTCGTCCAAATCACAACCAGGCAAAAAATAGTTTCACCAAACTACTCAACAGCATGTAACTCACAATAGCAGTGGAGGAAAATGCACAGCTTTGGAGTTATCTTCTTTTCTTAGGCAGTTTTGTCCCACTTTGAGTTGTATTTTGGGCTGTCGGTACTACAGATAGAAATGTACTTTGCAGTATTTAGTTCTACATTTCGACACTTAAAAAGCTCAGCTAACCTCCTCAAGCTGCACAGCTGCTCTGAGAGGGTTTTCAGCCACAAAGTGTGAACTTTTTAGCACTGCTTTGCAATTAAAATGAGCAAAATCCCCCCCAAAGAATGTTTTAAAGGTTTTTAAAAGTATGTAAGTTGGTGTTGTTTTACAATATCCTGTGTGGAAAAGACAGGGTTTTTTCTAGTTTTCTAGTGAAACCTAATTTGACCATGCAAGAAGCAATTAAGCTAGAATATGTTGTTCTGTTTTATCTGATCTTTAAATAATTTACAGACTGGATTTATTTGTGCTGAATGATAAAAACGTTGCTGTTTATATGTGCAAGTAAACACAGCAGGCAAATTATGTGAGGCACATAAAAATAAGAAAGGACTAAGAAAGAAAGTATGTGAGGAAGAATATACTTGGTACTGCAGAGTTTGGCAGCCATATGTAGTGTGAATTTCTGATATAGACAGATGGAAAAATAGTAATCCAAAAACATTACCCTAGAAATCACTTGGTTTAAGTCTCCATCTCCAAATTGTCTTATAACTTTAAATTCTTTATTTCCATCTGATACCTTACTATAACAGGTGTAATCTTATAGACTTCCTTAATAGAGGAAAATGGAATTTATTGTCTATAGGGATGTGTGTAGGAAGATCCAGAGAGTATACTGGATTTCAATTTCGTAGTTAAAGCTTAAAGAGTGGTTTGAAAGCAATGCTTTTCATTAAACATTTAAGAAACCTCTGCCATAAGAAAGGTGTTTCCATGCTAAACAGAGGAGAAAGGCATATATCACTTTCTGTAATGGTAACACTGTGCCTTGGGACAGGCTGACCCACAGTGTTGTCTTCTTTAGACCATCCGAATGTAACTCAATCACAACTCACCTTCACAAAGACTTCTCCCTGTTTTCAGGCTGGGGCACTTGCTGAGAAATTAGTCTTATGCTTTGACCCAGTATATTCACTGGAGGAGGGTTCGTTTGTAGTGGGGATGTACATGGGCTGTTGGCTGCACAGCCAAAGGGGAAGGGAGATGAACAGAAGTAACCACAATCACTTCAGTGCAATGGAATTGTGGATGTGGAGAGAAGGGGCAGGTGGATTATCAGGGGACAGACGGTGGCTTTTCTGAGGACATAGGCAGCGGCTGTTTTGAAAGAACAGATGGTGGTTGGGATGTAGGAATCTGTAGGAAAGCAAAAGTTAAAAAATGCCTAAGCCACTTTTTCAAGTGGGCTGTGAGTTCAGGTTTCTCTGTTTTCAAGAAGGCTTATAGCTAGATTTTAAAAAAGCTTGGGTGGATCTTCGGAGTATGTGGTCTTAGCACTGTGTGCAAACCAAGCTTCAAATAACCCAGTCTGTCACTCTCCCACCACCCAGTCAGTGCAGTCACTGGTTACTTTGAAAAACTGTATCCATCTATTCTAGAATTTTAATAGACGTTATGGCAAATTAATTCACAGAAATGCATTTTCTCACATGCAATAGTGACTGCATAAGTGTTCTTTGCCACTATTTGATTGTTTTTCCCCACCTTGGCCCTTTTGTCTTTAAACAGAATGACTGTGACCTGCTGACCGTTTTTTTCATGACACAACAGATCAGTCTTGTCTTTCCATCACACAACCATGAAGCAAACAAACTATGTCAACAATCTGGGTTTATTTTTAGCGTCCTGAAAGCTGCTGCCTGCTCTCCAGGCAGCTGGGAGATGCTGTCTTCCTTGCTCACAGGCCCTGGTGTTCACACACTCTCTGTTCTGGAGTTTGTGTCCATTCCCCAAGTAATAACAAAGGTAAGATACGGCTATCAACAGTGGATACCTTGAAGCCAGGTTCCTCAGAAGAATACTCATGCCAAAACAGGTGACTGCCTATAAATTTCCATTTCTTACACTTCTTTCTTCTCTGAAATGACTAAGTGTAGTTGGCCTGATCCTGAAAGACATCACACCAAGAAGCAGTATTGAGTGCATGTCACATAAAAACAGTCATAACAGTTCAGATCAGTGTCTTTTAACCAAATGTCCTGTTCCCTAAATGTCATTCCTGTACAAGAAATTACAAAAACAGGGCAAGGACATAGTGTTGCTTCATTGAGCATTGCCCAGATTTTTGGAAAGTAGTGGTTGTAGGACTCCGGACCAGAGATGGGGTATTTATGCTTAGAAGTCCGTCAAAGACTTTATTCTTTGAATTTGTTTGGTTGGTTCTGGAGCCTTCAGTTTTAATTTTTTTAATTATTATTTTATTTTTTTTTAGATTGACAGTGCTTTGCAGTTAGGATTTCCAAATCTAAACTAGCTGTTGCATGAATAAGCATCACCTTTTGATTTGAATCTGCTGTGTTTATTGCTCCTTTATTCTTGGATGAGAAGCAATGGTGAAAAAATGATCCCTGCTCATTTTCTCTGTGTCACTTACGTTTTCATAGACCTAGATCATATACTTCCTTAGCTGCTTTACTTTCTTTAGCCTGGCATTTGCTAGAGTGCATGCATCTCCATAAAGATGGCTCATAGAAATGTCACAGGCCAGAAGGTTTCTGCCTGTTTTGAGTTCATACCAGGAAGAAAGCTTTTGCTGAGAATTCTTTTCCTTAGGTCTATCCAGAAGTTTTTCACAGCATACAGGATTACTAGACTGCGCACACATTCACTCCAGATTAAATGCACATAAAAAGAAGGCGAAGCTGACCCCATTTCCACTACTTTGACATTTCTTTTTTATTTCTGGTTTTCAACAATGCACAATAATACTCCATCTAGTGCCACTTTAAGGAACAAAATCATGCAAAATCCAGTTCTGGAGAGTTGGAGAGTTTTTATAGAGAAAGCCAGGACATTGGCATTGGTTTCTGTCAGCAGCTGCCTTGAAGTTGTTAGACATTTGAGTCAATCATTTTGGATTTTTTATTGTCACATGGTTCCTGTATTGATAATGCTGGATATATCAACACTACTCACATCAGTTTTAGATACAGCTGTGCTCCCTGCTGCTCCTGAAGACATACTGGGGAAGTATGTGGTGATGTAGAAGTATTGATATAGATCAGGGAATTATTATTACATACATAAACCATGTTAAAAGAAGATTATTAGGGTGGAAAAATGGAGTCTCCAGTTTTAGGAAATACAAGAATTGTGTCTGTGTGGCCTTAAGTGTGTGCTGAGCCACTCTGTTTCATTGCTTTTCAAATATTTTCTGATATTAAAAGGACATCTGCACTGAGGGTGCTGCAGTGAGTAAACTGCTTTTTTATAAGAAGAAATTCCTGTACTACGATTAAAACTACCATTAGGCTATGAAGGATCTTATTGATAGAGATTGAAAGGGGAGTGTAGGGCTCCACAGAGCTAGATAAGAGTTCTCAGTGAGGTCACTCTGCTAAGCCCTTTCACAATCACCTGGGTTGTTCCTGTCAGTAAAGCAGGTTGCAAGCGTTACCCACCACTCCCACCTATCTTCATAATCCCTTGTCTAGATGATGGTCCTAGCCCTTAACAGTTCATTGTGCATAAAGCCACTGGGACATGGACTGGATATATGCTGTTAGGAGGTGTTGTAGAAGTCACACTGCTTTGCTGGACCAGCAGGAAAACTTGTAGTACTTGGACTAAGAACTTTGAACAGACAGTGCAAGTTTTTGAAATTTTGATTTCTGATAATAACTTGAGACCCCGTTAAAATTTGTTCTGAACTAAATTTCCAGTATGGGTATTTTCTGTGTGAAAAGTGGTGCTGTTAAAAGCAGTATATTGTGACTACTTTTTTAAAAGCCTGATTTACTGATAATTTACTTCAGAAACACCTAATGACTTCAGTTTTTGTAAACACTGCACCAAGAGGGGCACTTAGCCCAGTTAAAGATCCTTTCAGAAAACTTTCATACGCTGTGGAGTTATGAAGTAGAGCAGAGAAGAATCAGTTTTTCCTCTCTACAGCTATGTTAGCTCCTCAGCTGAGACTTGCAGTCTGTCAACATCAAGCTGTCATCAAGACTTCTCTTGCAGTGTTAATGGGATGCACAGGTAGCATCTGCCACCACAATCAGCAGGGAGGGACAAAGGCTCATTGGCAAGGGGGTGCAATCCATGCTAGTGGAGAGCTAGCATGCTACGTGCAGGAATTTCATTTAGTGCAGAACAAAACCATCTCAGACTTTTAACTCCTGGAGCTGGTTGTGTCTGGATGAAGCAGCTATAGATTGCTTTATTTATATACAGTCTGTCTTGATCTATTTGTGAAAATAGGCAACCTGTAGCATTACTAAAATATTCCCTGAAACAGCATACTAACCTTTTAAAACTCATCCTGCAGACAAATGCTAAGTCCTTAGGCAGTTTTCTCTTCCCAGCTGTGGACATCTGCATATACCGGGATTTTATTATTTATATATGGCTTGTTACTAACAGCCTCAGGTTAAAAAGCTGAAATTCCATTCTGTTAGGCACTGCATTAAATGAGAAAAAAAAAGGCAGTCTTTTTTGAACTCACTCTCTGATATCATGATAAAACTCAGAGTGGGGCCTTCATATCCAGGGCTTCTAGATGCTACTGGATGATGAATGATAATAATTTCAAAGGAAGTGAGATGAGGTTATGGAAATTGATAACATCTGCCAAGAGAAGATGTGGCTTGTCCTCTGAGTGAAAGTGGCAGCTCAGGCAATGGAAAAGAGGGCGTTACATCAGTGCTTGTGTTGCAAGAGGAAAACTGCTGGTTTTCAGTTGAGGTTAAAACCTGAAGCAAGCTGGAAAACAAGAATCCTCTTTCCTGGGAAAAACTGAGACTTTTTCTTCCTTGGGGAGGAACAGCCCTTTCAAGGTTTGAGAAATTTGTCCCACAGCTGAAGGGAAGTCAATGATTAGGATCCCTGCAGCTCAGCATTGGGCAGACCATGGGCTGAAATCTGGGTCTGTTTTATTCTAAGTAAAAAGCAAGCAGCAGAAGGTTTTCCTTCTGCAGCTCCTGTAGGCAACCGAACACAGTCCACACCAAAATATCCAACAGTCTGTAATTAGGGCAGCAAGCAAAAATGTCAAAAGTCCAGATTAGAATTCTTGGGTCTACATCAGGTAAACCAGGGTCTGTCTTTTCAGTCTCAATACAGGTGATTGTTTCAACTACAGAGCTGTTTGCTGTTTTAGGCTGTCCTTAGTTCTCTCTGTCTGTGTCTGGCCAGGTTGTTCATATGTTGAGTCTGTATTCCTCATACCTGTTTTAAAACTGTGAGGTCTGCAAGAAATTGGTGTGGATGCATATGAAGGGATGGATCTGGTTTTTTAAAATGAATGACAGCAGCTTGGGTGAGAATGAAGAAAATATTGTGGAATTTGATAGGAAACAAATCTGTCTGATTTTTACAAATCTTAGGTAAGTCAAGGTCTATTTAGGTTATTGAAATAATAATACTGTTTTCCAGAAACATCAGGACTGTGCTTTCTAATTTGAGAGCATATTCTGGCCCTTCAGACAAATATCAGACACTAAAAAACAACCAACCCATAACCAACGCACTTTAGAAGGGCTTTCATGCCTGTTGCTTACCAAGGCTTCAAAGGAAGAGCTGAGGTTGCAGCACCAGCCCTTCTGGCTGGAGATGGCTGGAGTTGTTAATGCTGAAGGCTCCTTGCCCGTGAAGCTGTAGTGCGGTGGAGGGGTTTGCTTCTCCAACCTGCCAGTGAAACGCCCCCCACTATGGGCTTTGAGTATTGGGGGTCACTGTCTCTTCTCAGACACAGGTGCATCACTCCATTGGGAATGCTGGGACAATTGTTGAGAATCATTTGCTTTCATCTGACGTGCAGAAAAAAAAGAGAAAACTTTCTTCTTAAAGAAGAAATCAGCTGGTGGTGTTTGTTCCCGTGGGGCTTTGTTTGTGCTCTGAAGGGAACTTCTTGCTGCTTGCAACAGGTTATTTCCTTGACTGCAGTTTCTTGACCATGGTATGAATTTGTGAGGCTTAAGTTAAAGCACTGAATTCTGGCCTGTTGTCAAAGAGGGCTGAGGAAGCTTTCATATGCTGGATGTATATTTCCAGAGTACCCAGCAATTTGCTGATTTTCAGAGGCCAGATTAACAATTATCTAGGACTGTGCAAACTGTGCTTCTGTCTTGTTAAAATTTAAGAAGTGCTTCTTTGTTTCTCAGCTAGAAGGCTATTTCCTGAAAGAGTTTTTAGGGACTACAATACCTGTATATGTCCTTTTTCTTGGCATTTATATCTGCCAACACAGCATCTTTTCTGCTGCTTTGATTCCTCTGTGATTCTATCTTGCATTTCACAGAATTTCACAGAATGGTCAGGGTTGGAAGGGATCTTGTCCAACCCTCTGCTAAAGCAGGTTCACCTAAAGCAGGTTGCACACTGTCATGTCCAGACAGGTTTTTAATGTCTCCAAAGGAGACACCACCAGCAAACTTGCTGAGGGTACACTCGGTCCCTTCATCCAGGTCACTGATGAGTCAGGTGAGCCAAACCAGACCAGCACTGACCCCTGGGGAACGCCGCAAGCTACGAGGCTCCAGCTGGACTCTGCACCACGGATCCCAACCCTCTGAGCTCTGCCATTCAGCCAGTTCTCAATCCACCTCACTGTCCACCACCCAACCCACACTGCCTGAGCTTACTTGTAAAAATGTTGCTGGAGACAGTGTCAAAAGCCTTGCTGAGGTCAAGGTAGACAACATTCACCTCTTTTGCCTACTCAGCCAGTCATTCCACCATAGAATGTTATCAGGTTGGTATTCTGCACACACTATTCACTCCAGCTACCTCTGGCTGAATTACAGAGGTCACTTTACATGAAGAGAAGGTAATGGATGACCAATAGCTTGTTGGGGTTTTTATTAGCCAGAGGGAAGTATCTCTCTTGAAGGCACCACAGCACCTGTTAGCAATTACTCTCTCAAATGTGTGAGGTGTAAATTCTGAAATTTAGGATTACTAAATGCCTGTTTCACAAATGACAAAATTATGCAGGTTGGAAGGACCTCTGCTTCCCTCTCCTCAACACTAATCCAACTAGATCAGGTTGGTCCACACTATGAGCACTTATGTTTTGAATAGCTCCAAGAATGGAGAACCCATGATATCCCTGAGACCTTGCTGTAATAGGGACCTTCCTCTTTGGGGAAAAAAATTATTCCTCAGATCTCATGGGAGTGCCCTGTCTTGCATCTTGTGCCTGCCGCCTTTCACCCTTTCTCTGTGCATCTCTGGGAAGAGTCTGTCTCCATCTTTGCTCTCCCCTCTCATGAGGCTGCTGAAGACAGCAGTAAGGTGCCTTTTAACCCTGCCTTCTTAACCCTACCTTGAAAATCATTACCCATCATAAAGACATGTAAGTTTAATGGCTTTAATATTTTGGATTTTGAGCAGGAAGGGATCAAATTTTCAGGTTTTTATGCACAACCACAAAAGCTACTGTTCTTTTTCATCTGAATTTTTCATTGTTTATATTGAGCTGTGGCTCTCTGATTTTCATTTATTCCAAGGAACTGAAGCTGTAAATAAGACAAATGTTAAAAGAAAGGTAGTAGTGGAAATTGCCAAAATTATAAATACAATTTTAATTGAAAGTGTTTTTGTAGGCCCACAAAAATGCTTTAGTATGTAGTATTGCTTCAGTGCTTGTGAAATAGTTTGTAGTTTCCCCCAAAGAAAGACAAAAAGATTTACAAACTCAAAAGAGCAGACAATTGACTAGAAGTAAGTATTTTCCAGAAGCACTGAAAAGATAGGGTATGTGTTTACGCCTTAAAAAACACCTGGTTTCTTATTTCTCCCTTTGAAGATGCAATCCTCCAAGATATGCACAGAAAGACAGGGTGGCAAAATGTGTTAACCTTACATTTGGACAAAGAGGCTTCTGCAAGCCTTGTATTTGAGATGTTTCAGGTTTGACATGTAAAGAAAAGTTTCAAAAAATAAAGACGTAATAAAAGCAGTAGTGACTTGTTAAAAAATGTTGGACAGTTAAAATAACCTCAGTAAGGAAGCAAAGGCAATGCAGGCAAAGGATATGGAAAATAAATTGTGATGGATGAGTACTAAACCAATATGCAATTAGAGAAAGCAAAGCTATTGTGCAAACAAAAGTGAGGAATAGCATGAATAGGGGCTGGAAAATCTTTATAAATCATGCCTTAGAAGTGGTTTCTTGATAATCAGGAAGCAAGTGAAAGCCTAGGAAAGTAGCATGATGCTTTTTAGTAGATTTGAGGAGGCTGTTTTGGAAAAGCAAAGAAAATAGCACTGAATAAAGAGTAGTTCTGAATATAGTGCAGTCTTCAAAAAAACAATAGGCCAATGCATCATTCACCTCACTTCCCTCTCAGTGGGAGAATCTCTGTGCTTCTGTTATATGTGAAACAGCAAGAGAACGAGCACTCATGACAAAATTACCTGTTCTCTTAGGCAATTCTAAAGAGTCTGAAAGTGCTTGGACTACTGCTGATTTTTAGTGAAAAGTTGTTGCAAGCAGATGTAAGTACAAATAAACATACAAAAGCCTTGAAGAGACTGGATTCTTCAGTCAAAATAACTCAAGGGCAGTACCTTAAAACTTTGTACTCTGTCAGGGTTTGGAACGGTAGCCCTACATCTTACTTTAGCTGATTCTGCTGCAAGGTAGAGACTATAAAAGTGAAATTTCTCCTCAGCCTTTGCACTTACAATTAATACAAAGTGTATTACTTCAGTGGTATTCTTCTGCATTCCTATGAATGGGTGAAAGCATCTGTCAGCAATAAATTAGCATTAACTGCTCTTCAGTTAATACAGTTAATAACATGAGCATTTCTAGATGGTGCAATGCTCATGTGTGCATTTCACTGCTTTCTCAACCGAAGAATTAATTGTGCATGTCTCTGAAAAATCCTATAGCTAATGCGAATGATATTTTATCATCCATCTTCATTATTAAATAGTATGTTTGGCCCAGTCAGATTCTGTGAGCACAAGTCAGGAAGGAAGATCGTTTAAAGAGAAAAAAGAGCTCAGTAAAGAGAAAGCTTATTTGTAGAATGATATTTAGTCTCACTCACTGTTGCATTAGTAGTCAGGCTGAGACTTTGGACAAAAGGACTGATGCCAGGCTCCTTTGCTCCTCACTGGTAAAATCTCCTGCTGTTTACACGGCCATGTACCCATGGTGCTCATGGATTCATTGTTTCATTGCAGCAGCAGGACAGAAACTATTTTTATTGAAAGCTCCATGAACCTTTCGGATTCCCTGGGTTGTTCACAGTACAGGACGTACCTGAGTGTCCTCCATCAACACTGTAGGTAAAGGGAAGTCATTTGAGCTTACTTTGAGACCGAGACATTATGCAAATAAGAAGGCAGTAAGACCAAAAAGTGAACTAGACTGTAAATGTAGTGAGCATGACCTCAACTGTTAAAATATGTGGACTTAAGTGCTTTCAGGCTCAGATGCTGTCAGTCCGTGCCTGGTGCCTTATTTACAGAGCAGGATGTCTGGAACAAAAAACATCAGAGCAGTCTGATGCCTGTACCTTTGCGCCTTCTGCTGCAGAGACTATTCCCTCCACAGCAAATTCACAGGTGCAGTTTGCTAAGGAGACATGTCAGGTTAATAACACAGGTTTTGCTGACCTGAGTCAAACATACCCTTAATATCAAAGAGGATCTTGATCACACTTTTCTGAGGGAAAAGTTTTTCATAATGAGAAGTGATACCTAGCTATTTTTTCTGTTGCATCTGATGTCTGTTAATAAACAGGACAACAGGGTTGTTATGCTTATGTTTAACATTCGGGTCCTATCATATGCATCTGTCCTTTAAGAAATGCTGAAAGATTAACTCAGGTCAGGTTTGACAGCCTGATCTTCAAGGATCTTATCTGCCAGTGGAGTCCTGCACATACCTGTTGTGATGGCATCACTAGTTCTGCAGCTTGTGCACCCTCTGTCTTCTTTAATGACCCCAGTACAAGGCATTTCCAGTGGGCTAACACACAGGCAAAGAAACGAGACTCCTTGGCAAGACTCAAGGCAACCAACTCCAGATTTCTGCTGGGAGATGTGTTTGTATGCATGTGAGTGTGTGTGTGTTGAAGGGGGGAGGAATTTACAGGAAAAAGTTGTGTTAAAAAATACAACAATGTGGAGGGTGTCTGCATATCTGTTCAGTGAACTTATCTAAATATTCACTTTTCTTCCCTTTCTTTTCCCCTTCCCTTCCTCCCTTCTCTTCTCCTGTTTACTGTCAGGAAGGGCCACCTCTGAAGGGCCAATTCAATACAGCCTGGCGCCAACACAGACGGACATCAACAACAGTTCCAACAGTGAGTCTATTTGCAATTGGGAAACTCCTTGATATGGTATTGTTTTATGTGCATGTAAAACACGCAAGAACTCTGCAGAGGACTTCTAGAAGAGGGAGAAGGTAGATTTGTCATGCCTAGCCCCCTCTGGTTGGAGCACCCTGCAAGTTTTTGATGCCTCACTAAAAGCATTAGATACTGATGTGTGAGGGCCAGTGCCAGGGCATTTTACCAGCCAAACAGGCTTCTGGAGCTGCATGCTGTTCAGAAAAAACTGGCTTCCAAGGAAGGAGATACTTAAGATACTTCAGCTGACTAGAGAAGAAGAGGTTGGAAGCCATGCACAGAAAAGTCTCTTAATTGAATTGTTACTTTCCCAGCTTGGGAGAAGAGCTGCCAATTTCAGATTTGGGTTCTAGACAGGTGAAGAGACCTTGCTTTCAGTTTTGGGGTAATTTAGCTGCTATCACTTAGATTCTCTGGTGCTCCCTGAGCACCTGGAGGGGGAAGATGAGTCCTTGCTCTTGTATAATAAGATCAAGGTATAAAAATCTCTTTCTTACTATGCATGCTCACAGTGTTATCCAACACTCGTGGTCCCAGTCCCCAGTGACCACTTCCTCCAATACATGTGTTGGGGAGAGAGACTTTTTATGGGGTTGTAGGAGGGGGGGAGGGAAATTCATTACACAGAGCAAATTAAAAATTATACCTGCTCCTCAATGGTCCTAAAAGGTACTCCTGCCCTACATTTTCCTCTTGCTGACTCTCCTGGGACCAACAAGCTTTGGCCCAGCATTACAGAGAAGGTAGCTGAGGAAGGAGGGAGTGGTTTAAAGGAGAAGTAGACAAGTGAGTGAGCTGGAGGAGTTGCAAAGAGGTGACAGCAAACAGAGGATATCAGAAGGGAAAAGAGATGGCAGTGAAAAGACCCAGAGAAAGCACTTCTGGGTCTCTGGAACAGCAGTCTGAGGGCTGAAAATGTCTCAGTGAGCTGTTTTTTAGCTAAAGTGTCTGGCCTGAGATCTGGAAAAAGTCTCCATTCACCCTCCACTTCAAAGACAGTAGGACAAATGATACCCTCTGGCAGGAGCTGAGCAAGCAGATTCTGTCTGCCACTTATTGAAGACTGACCACCAGAGCTGTATGATTTGTAGCACCTCATTCATGTAATATAAAGCAGTGCACTGTGATTGGATTAACTCTGTTTTTTCTAGCTGCATTGGTCTCAGCATAGTTTAATATTTTCCATGTGTCTATTAAACACTGTATCTTTGGTATATATATGAAGATGCAGGTTTTAATTAATATATTTGAATATATTTGTTAAAATCATGCTCACAAACTGTAAATGTAACTGTAATAATGTTATCACATACAATGCTATAATCTGATTTTGTGCTGCACAGTGAACAATGGAAAATCTACAGCACAGACCAATGTCTCACTGGTCTGTGACTCAAGCAAAGAATTGGTTGTTTATTCTTACCATACTTCTTTGCCTCAAATGCTTGAGTAAGTCATACTGTATTTCTTCCCCCTTTTAATTTTCTGATGGTTTGCTTAAGTCCCACAGTTTGTGCAGTCTCATGATCTCTTCTGTAAACTGTTGCTTGGAAGAGTTGCTATCCAGGGCAGTGCATCAAACCAGCTGTTTAGGCAGCTGTATCGATCTCGTGAGCACTTCTGTGTGTCAGTAAGCATGTGGACATGGGCCTTGAGATCAACAAGAAGACTTACTGTGAAATTGCCACATGCAGTTGAGGGACCTAGGACTCTATCTGTGCCAGGTGGAAGTGATTTTAAAACATTTTGAAATCTCTCAAAGATAGGAAGCTAAACACCAGGGGAATTCAGGCTGATGTTTGGTTTGTGATAGGATACCTTTAGCAGTCAATGAGTGGATCTGAACTGCAACACAGGGCTTATGTCTTACCAGGTCCTAGAGGAAAAGAAATACAGCAACAGAAAAAAGCAAAAGCCTCAGACATGTACAGCCCCATGGTTTGGGAGAGGATGTGCTGCAAAGCACTTTCGAGGGTCTTACCTCTGTGAAATACAATACAATATAATATCTTTCTTTTAGCTCACCTAGTCATCAATCCTGTATTTGTCTAGAGCAGCACTCTATTTTTGCCTTTTTTTCTTTTCAAGTTGTTAGAGCAGTTAATCAAAATTCAAGATGGATTATGATTAGATCTCAAACCCTGCTTTGAACCTTGATTGATTTTCTTAATGTCCGCTGTGCTTCCTATCTAGGAAGAACAGTTTGAGGTTACACTATGTTTTTTCATGGGAAAATTCAGGCAAGAAAAGCAACAGCATAGTAATATCAAGCAGGTAAGCTATTGGGCAAGGCTATTCATAATGTTCATCCAACACATCTTCCTCTCTCCTGCCGCATCCATTTGTATGTAGCCTCTTCCCCTCTCCTGGTCAGAAACCAGACCTCCACAGTTTAATGTTGAAATTATTGTAGTCATGCAATCCTTGGAGATTCCCAACAGCATCTCAAAATGTTGTTAGGACTGCATTACTATAATTATTGTTGTTGTTGTTGTTATTGTTATTAAAGATGGTGTCCTTTGAATGACAAAGCCTTGTACAAATAGGAGATTATCTAGGTGGACAGATTAAAGGGTGAGAAAAAGGAAGGGATCTAAGCCCTGTAACTATGTAGAAATGTCCCTCTGAGTGTGGGGCAGTACTGGAATAGGGGCTGAGAGAGGTTTTACAATCCCCATTCTTGGACATACTCAAAACTTCACTGAACAAAGCTTGGAGCAAGCTGATTGAACCTGGAAGTCATGATTTGAGCAGGGATTGGACTCCATAACCTCCAGAGGGCTCTTCCTGACAACATCATCTTCTAATTCTATTATCTGTGGTAAAATCAGTGGCAAGGTCCTGTGTATTGAGGTACATATAGCTTGATACTTGGTCTAGCACCTAAGCTGCTGAAAATATCCTCCCTCTTTGGAAATAAGATGTCTCCTTCAACTTTGGAAATAAGCTGTCTCTTCCAAAACCACTAGGTAAATGCCGTTTTCTGGTAGTCTGCAGTGGACAGGAGAAAAACATCATGGAATTTTGTGTATCAGATTAAAATGAAGCCTGCTATATACACAAAGTAGCTAGATTTTAGGAAAAAAGGGCTGGAAGCTGAGCTGGCAATCTTAAACAGGGAAAGACATCTTGCTCCCCGTAAGACTAAGACTGAGTGAACTTTCTCAAGGACAGAAGAACAAATCTGTCCTTTCACAGATGTCCTGGGGATCAGAGCTAGAGGCATCTCACTCTGACAGCATTGTTCCTGTTGTGTAGCTAAATTGAATGGGTCAGGTCCTGGGGCTGTCAATCCAGCTAAATTTGCACCAGAGTTTAGAAAGGAAGTAGATATTCTCCAAGGGCTAAATGCCAGTGACTCTGATGTGACATTGTGGTAAAGTTCTGGGCTCTTTCAGTGGGAATAAAGTACTGTTGCATTACTGTAATGAGTTGTGGTATCACATCCATTGCTCTTTTATTGTGTGTTTTCAAACCCTAGGCTCCCATTTGGTTTTGAGGGACACCAGATTTTTAGTTCTGAATGTCTTCTTTATCTTTTATGTAGTGATGAAAATCAGAACTGAGAGCTATTTATAAATTTCTGCTGTGCATACTGAGCTCCTAAGTATTACCTGAGGCAGGGTCTGTAGGAGGAGGTAATACCAACTGACACAGATGTCAAAAACAGACTGATTTTCTGACACATTAGTCACTGTTCGTATCTGAAACAGAAGCAAGAAATTTCAAGTTATCGTGCTACATTCTAGGTTTCTTGGCTGTTGCATTTTAGTTCTTAAAATTCCTGTTCAGAATCCACTGAGACTGCTTAGGTAGCTGCTATTCATTTTAGTGGGTTTGGGGATAAGTAAAATGTCAGCAAGATTAATGATTATAATTGAATGTAAAATGTTTTCTGTTTTTTCTTGCTATCTATGATATTACTAGGTTTTTTTAGTGGCCATTCATCGAAAAGCAAACTAGCTGACTCCCTGAGACATTCCAAATTGTTTCTGCAGTCTGCTGATGGCCACCAGTTCTGCCGGCAGAGTTCATAGAGAACATTCAGAAAGCAAATCTATATCACTAACAGCACTGCTGCCAGTTGACTTTGTTATTACAAAAGTTAAATCCTTATCCTTTCTATGCTCTGACATACACACCGTGATGCCTGGATTTTGTCAGCGTCCTAATCACGTCTGTCACAATACAAATTGGATGGAAAATCTTCCACAGGAGCATCCTGCCCACAATTTTAACATTAGCCAGAAATAATTGTGCAGTGTCTTCTGTGGAAGCATTTAATTCCATCACAGCTGCCAATTTCAAATGATTGGTTTTGTTCCAGTTAATAGGAGCTGCTACAGAAATGTCACTTTGGCACAAATTTTGGTGCTGAGATCTGCAAGAAGCAGAAAACCAGCAACCATGGAGAGAAAGGGTCTGTCTGTCGTCATGTGGAGCAGCTTTTAAGGATGGTGGGATAGCTGGACACCACTTGTTTGCAGTTACCAGCTCCTCATGCACATAGAATTTTATGCACCTGAACAACTTGGGAGTGTATTTGTGACAGGACAGGGGCATAATGTTGTTGACCTCCTTCTGAGATGATAATGCATGCCAGCGCCAGGTTATGGCCCTCAGGGTCCCCATCTACAAAACTAAAACAACACAGAAAAAAGTTTGCTTTTCCACGTGAGGGGGACAGGAAGAGGTGATGGCAGAAATCAGACAAGAGCACATGCCAGTGCTCAGTGGGAGACTGGCATGTCAGGAGAGTCTCAGCAGTGTCAATGCCAGTGTAGGGTGAGCCCCAGCAAGAAGTCTGTGTCTGTTGCTCAGGATGGGGGTACAGGGAAGGGGCACTCATGAGGTTCAGAAAAAGCAGAAGTTGGTCTTTTAAATCAAGGTGTTAAAGCTGTGAAATATTCAGGGTTGTGGGATAATATTTTTTTAGTGACTGCCTCCAGGTGATGAATTTAAAAGACAAAAACATGCAACAATTGCTTTTTCTTGTTGTTGTTTTTTACATATTATAGCTTGTATTTCACAGATGTATTTCACAGATATTCTGAAGCCTGTTTACATGAGGACACTAGGTCAATAGTATCTGAATTAATTTTTGAACTGCATTTATTACACAGAATTAGAGACTGATGGGGGCACTCTCACTCAGAATTTAGCTAAACTAAAATAAAGGGTTAGATTCGAGAGCAGGGTGTGAAAAGCAATGAAGACAGAAGGAGAATTTGCCTTCACCTGAATTTTGTGAAAAGCTCATGGAGATAAAATGCTATAAATCAGGTCTTCAGCCAGTATAAGTGAGCATTATCCAGTGATTTCATTCAGGTGTTCAGTCAGGGAAAAATTGGTCCTCAGCAGGCAGTTAACCATGCAGAGTATGAATGCTCAGGAACTGGCTGGGATGTAGGAAAACAGCAGAAACCGCAGAGGTTTACAAAAGCACCTGTTGTTTAGATCAAGTTAAAGCACCCTTTGGCTTTTCCAGCTTTGTGCAGAAACCAGATTATTGTAGTTTTTAAGTCAGTAGTTTTGCATCTGGCTGCTTCTTTTGTGACCAGGACAAACAGGGCATAGTAGAAAATGCAAAATGGAGTAAACTAAACTTGGAGAAATAGACACTTTTGCCTTAAAATAGAAGAATTCATAGGCAGTGGTAGAAATTAAAGATAGCAGTTTCACAACATGCAATTAGACTGTAGAATCCTCTACTATGGAAAGATTTTGAAGGGTTTAGTTAAATTCAAAGTAGTGTTAGCAAATTGTATGAATTACAAGAATACCTAGACAGATGATTATTAATTATGATGAAAATTCTGGGAAGATTATTAGATGCTGTTCTTCTGGTGTTATTCTAGTCTGTATCAGGATGAGATAATCTAACAGACAGCCAACCTGCAGTAAGCAGAAAATTACCTGAGAAATACCTAGGACTGATCACTCTGAGACATAAGATTTGGAAGACCTTGGGTCATATTAGGTTAATGGCTGGACTCGATAATCTTAATGGTCTTTTCCAACCTAAACAATTCTCTGATTCTCTATTCAGGCTATCACTTGGTCTAGCTTCTTTTTTTGAACTCCCCCATCCTTATTTTAGCTGAGTTAAGCCCTTCAAGTGTCCAGTTGCTGATGAGTAATATATTTTGATCATACCGATTCACAGTGACTCAGGAAACCTGACTTTTTAATGCAACTTGTAGGAGAACCATGTTGAGCTAGGTGTGCTTGGAGCCTTAATATTGCCATAAATAACGGTGCTGATGAAACAGGTGAGTAGGTTTAACTCTTAGCCTAGCATGAAGTCAGTGATCAAGATAAAGTTGGAACTGTTCAGTACTGTCATAACAGCAGTGTGCAAGTTTATTATCAATGTACTGTGAAAACGCAAGCTGTGGGAATCGACAGGTAGGTTTGCTTGAAGGATCCTCAGGGCTGCAAATAAAGCATCTATGTCCAGGTCTGCTAGGGCACATTATGCAACAGACTTTCTCCTCAGCAAAGAAATTGGTGGACATGAGGGAAAATGCTGCTTTCTCTCCTTCCATGACTCACAGGGGAAGAAATGCAAAGGGGTTTATATGGGAAAGAGCAAGAGCCAGGAGTAATGGTGCTGGTCACTTCACATCTACCTTTCACATGGCAAACCCAGACAGTCCCTGTTCATAGACATCTTCATTGTGAACAGCAAAACCAAGGATGAGAGAGTAAATTAGTAGTCATTTAGTGGAGTAACAAGCATGTCTTACAAATTAAAAGGCATGTGACATTGAGTGCCTTGTGTGGACACCTGGTAGCCACTACTTGCAGAGGAACTGAAAAGGGAGAATGATGCCTCATGCAAAAGTGCCGAAAGTTTGGGCCATGTTTTGCTGCCTGCATATCTTCCTAAGACCTTGTATGCTTCTGGCCAGCTCTAAGGTCTCCCTTTTCATTGCCTTCAACAGTACCTCAAACTGCTGTTACAGGCACTTATTTCTTCTCTGGTCTCAGTGTGCAGAACGACTTTATATCTGGAGAGTTCATCCCAGCAGTCAGCAAGAAAAAGCTAGTATGCAGCAATTTGAATAGGAATTCCTCAGCACTCTGACTTCTCCTTATCTAGAAATTACAAAGGAATTATTGCAACTTAGTGAGTTAAGAAGTACATTTAAAATACCTCTTATTTAGGTGTTTTTTTAGTTTATGTCAGTGTAATAACTATTACTATTCCACAGTAATTAGGTTCGTATGAAGTATTTTACTGGTTGAACTGCAAAAGTTTAACTGGTTATGCATTATTTATGCAAGTAATTTATGAGAACTTGTGTCATGTCCTCTGAGTGATGTTCACATCTTATGAAATCCCAACATCATCAGTAAGCATCTGGTGAAATCTTTACAGAAGTGCTTGTCCTGGGAGCACTAGAGCAGGAATTTAAAATTGCTCAGTATATCCAACAAGGGTAGTTTTATAGAATGCTTTGGGTTGCAAGGGACCTGTAAAGATCATCTAGTCCAGCCCCAAACTACTTTTCTTGTTTGGAATGGCCAAGTCATTTATGGTTATGTTTTTCTTTTTTAAAATGCAATGTTTTCACCACATCATTGTCCTGAATTATAAAATTACGCTTTCTTTTTATGATACAAACATAATTTCTGTGCAGTATTCCTCAGCTCTGAAATAATTAAACATTATAATTATGTCACCTCAGTCCAAAGTATCCTCTACAACTCTTCACAGTTTTGTAAAGGAAGAATTCAAAAAAAGGAGACCTCTGCTCATGCTGTAGCATTTTCACATCAAGTTCGTACTTGTATGAGGAAGAAGAACTTCGAAAGGTCAGAAGACACCATAGTTTACAGGCTCTTTCTGTTGTGGCTGCTGCAGCTCTTTTTCTTCTTTTGCACTAGGCAGGTACGGTCTGATTAAACATAACTTGGATGTGACAGTTTCCAAAGGATCAGGTTTGAGAAAAGCCAGGAGAACAGTGTGGCTGAGGTGACAATCTAACTGCTTGCAAGCCAGCAGCTGCTCTCATGCTTAGATACAGTAATTTTTAACTCTAGCTTACCCAGCTGAAAGGTGCAAAACATCTTTCAAAAAGAGCAGAAAAATTCAAAAACGTTGTGAGATGCACTAAGAGCATCCAGAAGTTGTCCAAATAGCAAATAGTCAGGGGCCAGCAGGCAGTGTGAGCACAAGAGGAAAGCAAGCAAGCTATTGAATTTAACAGCTCATAAAGCAGCAGGTTGTATTTCGTGAAATAAAATGGGACATGTTCTGGAACTTTTTATATAGGTATGGATTGTAGCTCAGGGAGAGAAACACCTCTCCCTCCCTTTCTTTTCCCTGGCTCCCTTTATTCATGCATAGCTAAGTGTTGTGGGCTGCTGGCTGCCTGTAGGAGTGAGTCCTTGCTTCTGTAAAGCCCAGTTGTGCTGATAGGGCTGTTAGTGTGAACTGCCCAGGGACACTTGTTACTGTTGTAGACAAGATTTTGAAGGATGAAACTGCTTCAGGAGCAAACAGTTACGCTGGTCAGACTAGATTGTCATTATGGATCTTTCCTGATTCTTAATATGCCTCACTTATAACAAGAAGAAAATATTTTTCTGTAAGAGGACAACCTTTTACTTCCTCCTTTAACAATCTCTACACCAGCCCACATGTAGTCATCTCTGTCACAGGGTAACTCCTGCCATTGTGCTGACTAAGCCTACAGAAATGCAAAGGGAATTCTGTGTATGCCACACTCTACCTGTTCCATCTCATAGATGTAACCAAGCTCCTGATTTCATAGAATCAGAGTCATAGAATCATAGAACCATTGAGGCTGGAAAAGACCTTTGAGATCATCGAGTCCAACCGTTAACACAGGACTACCAAGTCCGTCACTAAAACACATCCCTAAGCATCACATCTACACATTTTTTTAAACACCTCCAGGGATGGTGATTCCACCATTTCCCTGGGAAGTCTCTTCCAATGCTTCAACACCCTTTCAGTGAAGAAACTTTTCCTAATATCCAATCTAAATCTCCCCAAGTGTAACTTGAGGCTATTTACTCTTACGCTGTTGCTTGTTATCTAGAAGAGACCGACCCCACCTGTCTATGAACCCCTTTCAGGCAGTTGCAGAAAGCAATAGGGTCCCCCCCTGAGTCTCCTCTCCAGACTGAACAACCCCAGTTCCCTCAGCCGCTCCTCATAAGGCTTGTGCTTCAGACCCTTCACTAGTTTCACTGCCCTTCTCTGGAGGACAAAGTACAGAAAGCCTAGCAGGGCAAAAATGGGATGCAAGTGACAAAGTATCTAGTGGGGCTGACAGAAATTCAGGAGGGAAGAACAAAGAAAGACATGCCACTTACAGCCTCTTATGAAGCTACTGTAATGACTTTGGCTAATTTCATATTTTCAGTATGCTGAATTAAGTCTTTCTTCCCACAACCCATCTCCCCCAAACCCCACCCCGTGATTTTAAATGAGCTATAGCATTTGGGATTTGCTTTCCGTTGCTAAAGTGTTTACAAAGAGCTTCTTGCCACTGTACTCCAAGGCTAATAATAACGCAGGGCTGTTGGCACAGTCATTAGAATGAGAAACAAGTTTAGGCTGCACTATCCTCAAATTAAATTAGTCATGATCTCTGCGTGTCCAGTCAGCCTTCCCATCTTCTAGCATCTCTGGGATGGCTCTGCTGCATGGCCAGCCCCAGTTACACCCTGATGTTTGCAAAGATGGCTTATCAATCCCTTCTGTGCCTGTTAGTGGCCTCCTCTGCTAAACACATCTGTAGGTATCCAGGTGATCTATCAAAGAAAGAAGAGGGAAAGACGTGGAAAACCCCTTCCGATAAAGGTCTCAACATGTTATTGAAGCACCGTGGGCCTTCATAAGCACTACTTGTATGTGGACAGGCCAGGTGTTCAGGCAATGTGACAGCTGTTCTCTCCAGCATCTGTTGTTATCCCATTACACCTGCTCAATGCCCTGAAATTCAACCTTAGCTCAATACTGCTGCATCTTTCTCCTTCCATATCTTCACACTCCCCTAAAGCCATCCAAGGTCTCGGAGGTCAGTGCTTGCCCCAGCTCCCAGCCATGCTTCCCTGACTCCTCACTTATGCCATCTCTGCCATTCCTGCAATTGCAATAACTGACTAACAAGCCAGTCAAACCCTCCTTTTGCAGGGGTATTTTTCAGGTGAATCACTGGATCTGTGGGAGAAGAGACTACTAACATCTCTGCTCAGGGAAAGGCTGACATTTCAGCTCAACCCTTATTAAAGTCCAAACCAGAAAGGTATTAGGAAGACTTTAGTGAGGGGAAAGACTTCTACAAGTGGTCAGTCTAGCTGTGAATTGCAGCACCACAGAATAACATTGTCTGTATGTCACTCACAATACTGGTGAAAAAGCAAGAGCACTTCAGGCCAGTTTGGGCATTACTGGAACACCTCAATCCAAAGGAGACACTCAAGCCCATGTCTGGTGAGGTTTCACAGGACTGCCTTCCCAACAGGATGACTTGACTTTTCTTCCCATTGCTTATGCCTGTTGCCAAACAGTCCTCACTGATGGGGGCTTCTGCAAGATAGCTGTTATCAGAAGTGCAGGCAGATTTCTCTTACCATGGCTGCCTGAAGTGATTCTGCATTCTTACCAGTCTCTTCAAAATGTAATGCTTGCCCCTGCAAAACATAATTAAGATAATTACCCACCAGATCAATCTCCTGCTGGGTACGAGTTCTTTCATGCATGTGGTCTTTAGATCAAGACTGGATTTGGGGTAGTCAGGGACTGTTTGTTTCTACATGGATTTCAACCACAAGAAAAGCTACCCTGTCTTCAGGGGTTTGGCTTTGTTAGGCTGTGCAGTTGGGTCTAGGCTTTACTGACAGGGCAGGTTCACTGCTTTCTGAGGGATGGGAGGTAGGAGGCACAGTGCAATCTAGGCTATGGCTACAGGAACAAGCTGCCAAGATAATCCAGCATATATCTTTACAGAATGTCAGGTACTCTCTTTAAAATGAGTGCACCATATTCTGTCACCCTATCACCAATGTAAGGCAGCTCTCTCCCTATGGAAATGCTTCTTGTTTAGAGTAAGAGGAGAAGTCAAGTTTTCCAGGTGTCTATCATGTCTTAAACCTATTGGTATGAGGTAAGGAGTTAAGCCCCAAGACTTTTTCTGTCCTCCTTCCAACGAATGCACAATGGTTTCTGTTTTGCTTGCAGAGAAATACCTCACTTCTCTCCTTGCTAATCCCATTTGTATTGGGTTTCTTCTCCCTCTCTGATACAGAAGGTTGCCAGCATGTTCATGCCCAGCAGGCATCAGTTGGTGTCTGTTCTTAAATTCAAAGCACATAGCTGTGCCCTCAATTTCCATTCTTTAGAAACCCGAATGTACCATGATTAAAATAGACTGCAAACAGATGCTTGATGATAAAGAGGTCTCATTTGCTTGTACTAATTGCAATTTGTGCTGTGAGGATTTTATGACTGTCTAACAGCTAATCTTTGTAAGAGTTCAATGAATCTGCTGGGCTTGGGGCTTTGGCATGGCCATGGTAGGCCTGTGGTTTTGATTTGTGGAAGTTTTGGATTCAGAGCTCACTGAACAGCCCAGAACTACTCAGCCATGGGAACTGACAGCAAAATGCATAATCTGTCACACCCTCCTGCTGCAAATTTGATATGTAGGGACATCCCTCTTCCACTTGTATCCATCCTGCACTGCTTTATGCACTGGAAAATTGGTCATTTGACTTCTGGATGTGAAAAGCCTTCCTTACTGCAGAGTTTAGAAAGGATCCTTCAATTTTCTTTCTTTCATACCAATTGAACTTCAAAGAGCAAAGACCAGAAAAGGCAGATGGGGGCAAAACAAAGTGGTCTTTACAAAGGCATCACTTAAAATCTCTTCCAACATCAGGCAAGAGCAGGTCACAAGCTATGAAGGGAAAAGGCAGATGTGGCCCTGACTAGGTATGGAGACAAGTGTCTGAAGCAATTCTGATGATGTTGTTGATAGTTCAGCTGTTCATATGCCCCCCAAGAGGAGCCTGGTGGCTCAAGAGAAAGAACAGAATAGTGTCTCTCCTCCTGCAGCCCCAAGGCTTGTCCTTATACCAGTCTTTGCTGTCAAGTTCTGGGGACACACCAGACCAGCCCTACTCACTCTAAACAGCATTGTACATCAGGAGCGAGTCCCTCCACAGCAGTCTGAGACCGGTGTGGAGAGAACTGGACTTCAAGTGAAACAAAGCTCTCTATTCTTCTAGACAGAAGTTATCTGTCCTCCCAAGTTTCAAGATACATGAGCAGGTCTGCAGGTGCCCTGCCAACACCCTGGCTCTCAGCGAGTGAGCCAGCAGCACCCGAGGCTGATGCTCCAGCTGTGAGTGCGCCCCAGGCTGCAGTGGGACTGCAAGGGAAGGTAGTTCTTGTTTGTTTTCCTGAGCACTCTGTTAAAACTTTGAATCCTGTGTCAAGAGTAAAAGCAAGCTGCAGGCAAAGTAGAAGCTGGCCAGGCATGTGTTTTTTATTTTATTTGTTTTTTATCAGTACAGCAATTGTGGATGGAGTTGGAGTTTCGGCTCACATTTATTATCACTCTTAGATGTTGTTTTTGTAAACCTGGTGTTTCTGTGAAAACGAACAGAAATGGCAACATGATAGAGGAGAGAAGGAGAAAAAAACTAGGCAAGGTGGTAAAGGCACTGGTACATGGGGTTTTATTTCAGGCATTTGCATGTTACTGAAAATGTAAATTACAGGAGACAGGGAAGCTGCAAGGAGCAGGGCCATATGGTATGATAAGTTTAGCTCTTGGGTGTCTTGAGCTTTTTATGGTTGGGTCAGAAGTGAGTGATTTCAGCGCACATAGGGCTGTACTCAAACTGTTTCCATTATGTCCCTGGTAGCAAGCATCATCTGTCTGGTGGGAGCATTTGGATGCTGGGCTGAAGCAGTCGCTCTCCATCTTTCTTCATAGATTGACTGTGTGATAAATAGGCCAGTGTCACTTGAAGCACCATGCATGTGTCGCTAGTCTCTTGGCCAGTAACTTCGACTCCTCCTAAATCATGCCAGGTGTGGTATCCCTTGTCAATGCTTCCTAGCTGGAAAATAAAAAGCATCCAATTCCTTTCTTGTACAAGATAAATATGTGAACTTTTTAAAGAGTAATTTTGACTTTGAAGAAGTGTCATTTAAGAGACCTTTAGTTCATATAAGAACTTTAATAGTTCACTATTATTTAGTCAGCTGAGTAACTTAGCTGAATTTAGTTAATTACAGCTACTAGCCCAGCATCTGCAGTTGGCCTAGATGATGGTTATAGGTCCCTTCCAACTGAAATTATTGTATTGTATTGTATTCTACTCTACTCTACTCTACTCTACTCTATTCTATTCTATTCTATTCTATGAATGCGTTATACTGGAGTTAGCTATACCTCTGAATGTATCAGTGTAACCCCCTTTCTAAAAGTCTAAATTGAAATTAGAACAATCTGGTATTTCTGAAGAGTTTTGCAAAAATTGAGAATGATGTATTATAAATAATCATACAGGAGGTGAAGTCTCTCGTCTTTTTTTAATTTAAGATTATTACTTGGCATCTTCACAGATCCAGGAAATTTACCATTTTCCTTTTGATGAGAAGGGAGTTAGGAGTGAGTTTCACAGTCAAAAGGACAGGGGGACTGTCAAAAGGACAGGAGGACTCTTGGCATAAAGTAGTTGTTTTCAGACCAGCAAATCCTGTTCTGAAGTTGTATTTTCCACGGTCATTTTCAGAAATCTTTGCACAACCTTATGCATAGAAAGTGGTTTAGAAACAAAGAACTTGCATGAAATGCTTTCTTATCCTCCTTCAACTTCTGCTCCAAGGCTCAGAGTGAGTAAACCTCTTAAATACAACCTTGAAAGCTTAACTGAAATCAGGATGGAATGACAGAGGCCAATAAAGTGCCATTGCTTCAAACTGAACATCAAGTAGTACCATTCCTCAACTAAGCAAATGCAGTCATCAGCACCCGCAATAGGAACGAGGGTACATCACAGATTTGTCTACCAGGGAATCAGATTGATAGTGATTAGGATTTAACAGCTCAACAAGGAAAAAAACCAAAACCATTCTCCATAGCATGCAAAGAGAGGACTATAGTTGTGACTAAGAGTGGCTGTAACACAGCTAATGAAGGCAGTGCTCCTGCAGGAGCTGTGTGCCCCTGCTTACTCTGGAGGCGGTTATGGGCAGTTAGAGAGCATGGTGAGGTTCTGAAAGAAGCGATGCTGGCACCAAACTGAGCTGTGGTCTTGGATCCTCTCACTTCTTCCATGATGTTGAAGGTCATCTCATGGAAAGTGTATTTCCTTTAAGAGGAAGGATTTGTAGGGGAAAAAAAAATCCTTTAAATAATCCTTTAGTTTATGGATTACACACACACACACACACACACACACTATTTTTTCATTTTCTGCTATTCAGGTCTGAAACTTCTAAGGAGAAATTTCTTGGGGATTTTTCAGGTTCCCTGCCAGTGATCAGTGAGCAAATCTTTTCAGGGAGAAACCTGAGGAAAGGCCTTACTGGTTTCCTTGCTTTGCCATGGATTTTTGTTGCAGTTTCACAACCCTTCACAACAAACCAGAGAAAACAGATGCTTGAGTTATTTTAAGGGTAATTCTAAATAGCATTTCTCCCCCAGTGTTTTGGTTTTCTCTACTCAAGGGTCAGAGTTAGAACGGTGGTAAGGAATCTATTTATTCTTATAACCAGTTCCTCTCAGCGATGTTAATCCCCCACACCTTTGCAGTCACATTCCAACATTGCAAGATAACTTTGAAATAAGAAGGAAGCTCCACTGAGGGTTTGTGCTGTGGTATATTCCAAGTTATAAAGATTCACTGTCCAGCTCCCCATTTGCAGATTTAAGAGCAACTCTGAAAATTTCAGCCTGTGGGGCTAGTGATATTTGGAAGTTGGAAGTCTGCAGGCAGTTATAGGAAATCCCAAAGACACAGCTCTGCATAAGGTGCACAGGTTTGTTGGGCCAAGTGGGTATTCACAGGATTTGGCAGGATGCAACAGCCTCAACTACAGTTTCATCCAGCAACAGCTGAATTGAACCTGTAAGTCTGGCTAATTTCTATGTCAAAAATCAGTGGGAGAAGTTTTTTACCTTCCAGTCTGTTCCACTTCAGAACAGAGTTTTCATCATGACTTCCTCAGACCACCACAGATTCCCAGCCTCTGATTAGTCTTGGGGGTTTTAGGCTTTTTGACTACATTTGAGTTTTCTGATTTTTATTTTGCTATGTAAGCTTTTTTTTTTTTTAATTGCCTAAGGCAACATGCTGGAGGAATGAAGAGAGTGGCTAAGCCAGATCAGTAATGACAGCCTGCAAAAGCCTGCACTCTGCTACCATCAGGCATCCAGCAAAGTCTCCTGAGCCTTTGACTGGACATTAACACTGTTCCCCTTCATGACACAGGAAACTCAGTCTGCCTTCATCAGCAGCATTTTGGTATAGATGTCATACCGCTTTGAGGTAATTTCCAGTCATTGATAAGAATGAGCTGATTGCCCTTTGCTTCCCTGGGGCAAAAGCTCATGCCTATAAAGGCCTTATGTTAGTGGCTTTATGTGATTACAACTAAGCCCTTAATTTTATCATTTATAGGGGTACTAAGCTCCTGCACCAGCAGAGAGAGCTGTAAACTGATAGCAACACAGAGGAAAGAGAAAGGGTATTTTCCACAGTGAGCCCTGGGGAGAGGCAGCAGTCACCTTTGGCAAGGGTCCCACTAGTAGTTTTTCTAGAAAACATGTATCAGCATCTTCATAATCCCGTTCTGATGGAAACAAGACATTACTGGAGGAGGACTAGGCAGTGCAGTCATTGGGAGGGCTTCTTTCCCTCTGCAGACCTTCTCTATTTTGTAGTATTCCCACTGCTTCACCCTGAGTTAGGCTGTTCTCCACCTGCCTAACCCAGGAATTAGTGCAGCTCTGTCTTTTTTTCCACTTCTCTAAATGAAGCATAAAACTGAAATACAATACTGGCTACACACTAATCAGTGCCTATTTAGAAATACCCCTGGAATGATCTTTTGGTCCCATAAAGGTTTGCATTTAGACTTGTAATTTAGGACTGTACAGGTCAATCCACAGGAAAACAGTTGAAATGTGTAAACAACTAAAAATAAACTACTGCTATGCTGTCCAGGGTGCTTATCTCTTGCAGGGCATAATTGTGCATTAAATTAAGTGTTGAACAGATGGACTTGGGTAGGAGGTGCAGCTGCCAGGCACTCTCCTGGTGTGAAAGGAGAGATTTTTCAAAACTTTATACACTGTTTTATTTTGTGCATTAATTGTATTAAAAGCTAATTGACTGTGCTTTTGAAAGGCTCACCTCTATTTGCTAAAGCCGTCACCTCTGCAAATTTCTCTGTGTATCACACACTGCATTGCTGAGTGGAGGGATCCATAGAAACATGACTTTATACTTAGTTTTCTAAAGATAGGCTTGGAAGCCTAATTTTAGGTATCCAGGTCTGAACGTTTTGTTCAGATTTTGGCAGGGACAAAGCAAGTAATTTTCTAAACTCTGGACAATCAGAACTCTCCTCTCCTCTCCTCTCCTCTCCTCTCCTCTCCTCTCCTCTCCTCTCCTCTCCTCTCCTCTCCTCTCCTCTCCTCTCCTCTCCTCTCCTCTCCTCTCCTCTCCTCTCCTCTCCTCTCCTCTCCTCTCCTCTCCTCTCCTCTCCTCTCCTCTCCTCTCCTCTCCTCTCCTCTCCTCTCCTCTCCTCTCCTCTCCTCTCCTCTCCTCTCCTCTCCTCTCCTCTCCTCTCCTCAGTCTCTGAGGAAAGTGATTCCCCTCACCATTGTTTCCATTTGAATTCATTAGCACGTAGTTGTTTCCACAGCTTGCTGTTCCAACCAGTTGTCTGCCTTGTTTGCTGCCTTCCTCCACATGCTTGTGCCAGTTTTCTGCGGGCTAAAGAGGAGTTCAAAGATGTTGTTGGACCTTTTGCTGCAACGTATTCTCTTTATTCTGTCGAAGAACTCATGTTCATTTGATTCGTTAACCAGAGTTTTTCTGAGGGCTACCGTTCCATGGATTTATGGTGTTATTAATTTCCATTATTAGTTTGCAGATTGTATGGGAAAGTAAGTTACTAGAACCGTAATAATGCTGTATCATCACTGGCTGTTGTTAGTCTGAAAAGTTCCTTCCAATGGAAAGTGCTACAAGGTATCATAAACCACAATCTATAAAAACTTTATTAGGTACATCATAATTTATCGTTTTATACTATCTGATGTAATACAGAGGCAGACCTCCAATAATCTTTATTTTTTGCAGTTCTCTTCTCTCAGGCATTCTAAATGTTTCTACTGCAACTGTAAGGAACAAGTGCTGATGATTTACCTTGTAATCTATGCAGAAAGCAAGGGAAATTAAAAGACAGGGGCTTCAAAAGGCTTCTCATTTCAGAGGATCACTTTCTCTGGCCTGCAGAGCATCTCATTGCAATTATTTGACATTGTATATTACAACATGGTTATGAAAAAAGCCCAAAGAACCTTTTGATGAATCCCTTACTAATTAAAGACATTCCCACAGTATCAGTGACTGTTCTTAGGTCTGTAAGCCAACCTGGGGCCACAGAAAGTTTCCTGGAACTCTTCACTGAGACTTCAGAAATCCCTCAGTTACTCAGTGAGAAAAATACACACACACATACACACAGACATGCCCCCCCTGACCCCCACCCCCCCTCCAAAATTAGGAGACACCAATTTTGATGGAAAACCTGAAAGTAAGGTCCTCACATGGCACTTTCTAAAGCCAGTCTTCTGACAGGCTAGCCTCTCTGATCACATCAGTCCCACATCTGATTAGCTGGACTACTCAGTATGTGATGGTCTAAGATACTTAATGCAAGGCCATTAAACCTTGCAGACTTATTTGGGAGCTCACTTCTTTAGTCCTGCTCTCACACCCATCTAACAACAGACAGAGTTTACCATGGGGCTCCTTTTCCCTGTCCAGGATACCAGTTACCAATTGTTGCAGAGCCTTAACTGCACAGCAGTCAACTGCTGATGCATGGTTGTAAATTTTATTGTCAAATGTCCCACTGAGGTGTTTTGTTGTTTAGATAAAATGTTCCCTGAACATCAAAGTAAGATCTGCAGTGCACACCTCTTAGCATAAGGCATGGATACTTTCCTGGTTTCAGCTGGGATAGGGTTAATTTTCTTCTCAGTAGCTGGTGCAGCGCTGTGTTTTGGATTTGGTGTGAGAGCAATGCTGACAGCACACTGATGGGTTTGGTTGTTGCTGGGTGAGGTTTATACTCAGTCAAGGACTTCTCAGTTTCTTGGGCTCTGCCAGTGAGAGGGCTGGGGGGGCATGGGAAATTGGGAGGGGACACAGTCAGGACAGGTGACCTGAACTAGCCGAAGAGATATGCCATACGATATGACATCATGCTGAGTATATAAACTGGGGGAAGAAGAAGGAATGGGGGGATGCTCAGACTCATGGCATTTGTCTTCGCAAGTAACTATTACACATGCTGGAGCCCAGCTTTCCTGGAGGCAGCTGAACACCCGCCTGCCAATGGAAAGTAGTGAATGAACTCCTTGTTTTGCTTTGCTTGTGTCCAGATTTTGTTTTACCTATTAAACTGTCTTTATCTCAACTCACAAATTTTCTCACTTCTACTCTTCTGATCCTCTCCCCCATCCCACTGTGTGGGGTGTGAGGAGCAAGTGAGCGGCTGTGTGGGGCTTGGTTGCTGGTCAGAGTTAAACCACAACAGATACACAGTTGGAAACATCTTGTGGTGACATCTCACAGCTACTCCTGTGAAAACGAGCATCTGCTCAAGAACAAATTACCCAGCCGCAAAAAAACATTGCACATGTCTGCTTGTCTTCATCCTAATGTTAAACTATCCTCTCAGCCTCATGCAAAGGAAGGCTGGAGTTTCTCATAAGGTGTTTATCCAGTCATGTAAGGTCCAGCAAACAGGCAATGAAGATGCAAGATTGTAATAAGGGCATGTTATGACTGTATGCTAAAAGGCCCTAGTTCTGTAGGTTAAGTATGGTGTATAAACACCTTAATGGAGAGAAGTTGTTTAATAGTATTAGTGATGAACAACTCTTCTAAACTTTGGTCCTAGATCATCTCAGTTTTGATTTTAAAAATGCAGTTACCGATGTGGTATTTTGTTATCCTGAACCTTGTACTTGCTAGAGAGAGTAAATATAACTGTATTAATGGGCTCAGCTCTTACAAATTTTTACTCAATATTGGATTCTCACAAACGGAGAATTTTTGAGTCAAAACTTGTATTTATTAATTCAATTAATTCTGACCAATACCATCTTTTCATCTAAATGTTAAGAAGCGTGTGCATTTTGACACTGCATATCTTTCTGTTAACAGGTGCTGCAAGATGTTCAGAGTATTGCAAAACTGGCTGTTAAGTGCAGTTACCAAGAGCATGCTCAGGTTATTGCTGGTGGGTGTGAATATTCTGCTGCCACTGCCACTGAAATGCGGTTTCTGATCACTCGCTGCTAGTTCACTATGAACTGCCAGTGTAACATCGAATAGCCACTTAAAGTGTGTGAATCAGATTGCTGGTGCTAGCCTGGTCATGCTCAGATGCACCCCTCCACTTGTGTTTGTTCACAAAACTTAGAATTTGCATCTTTAGGATAGTATGTCACAAATCCCATGCTGTAGACTGCAGGGAGCCAGAGGAAATTCCTGCCATGAAGGCAATGGAAAGTTTCAGCAGCTCCCTTCCTGTGAACACCCAGACTTGTTGCATTGAGAAGGCATCCCCAGGAAAGACACCCTAATCAAAGAAAGGCTGAGGCAGGTCTGTAAGAAAAATAAAGACTGCCACGAAAGGAGACAAAAATTCCACTACGGCTAACTAGGCCAGGTTTGGGGGAATAACTTAAAACGGTTACAATAATTTTAAGACCTTTGCACTGCCTTGTTGTGAAAATTGTCACATGACCAACAAAAACAGGTGTTGCACCCCCTGGTGCAGGTGGAAGAAATCTTCCGTGTTAAGTGACTTGATTCTAATTAGCATGGGCGTCACTATGTGGCTCACTTAAAGACTATGATTCCTGCTGACTCCAGTGTCTTTGGTATCACAGGCTGGACGGTACTGCTGGTGGTCCTCTGTGACAGGGGACACGTGAGCTGACCAGAGTTGCAACTCAGAAAGGGAGGCTACAAGAAACCCATTACTCCCGAAGGGATTTGAAGTGGTATACGGTGCCCGCTGTGGGCTTCTTTCCCAGAACAGGAGCATTTGGACATTTGGAGTATACATTTCTTTGTGTGTGTATATAGGATACCATATTGCGTATCTTTAGCAATTGTGTGTATGTTTATACTTAAGTATTTGTGCTTCACTCTTTGAAAAACATAAATTTCACAAAAATGCTATCAGGACAAGCCAACAGCAGCATTCTTGCATACCAGAGAATTTGGGTGGGAATCAGTTTTGTAATGCATAGTTAAATGTTATCCTACAGCACATTAACAGTAGCAGATTTTCCTGTACAAAGCAGGACTAGGTCTCTAAAAGTGAAGGAAAGGTTTCCTACCTTCTGAGATTCAGCTGCCCAAACAGGCTTACTGATACTCTGGCAGAAATGTTTTAAAGACCTGAAGCATGTCACACACACACAGAGGTTTTACATTTGTGAGAGAGAGAGTGTGTATTTATAAACGTAGAGAAAGTTTCAGTAACTTGCCCAGTCATGCTGGGGTCTGTGGTGAGAGCCAGGATGTAAATTCCGTATTCTTAAGCCAAGGTTTTTCTCACAAGACTGCCTTTATGTTATACAAAAGTCTATGCTCTTTTCTCCATCTCTTTTCCCTGTCCACATCATGTGTGCAGTAGCGTTCTCTAAAACAGATCTTTCAGGATCTACTTCTGGCTCTACTGGTTCTCATAAAAGCTTGACTAGTTCAGGCATGCATCATTGTATGGTACAAAATGCTGCAGCTTGACATAAAGGAGGACGTATTTGTTGACAGAATTCTTTATTTAAAAAAAAGAAATCATTAACAAGTATTAACGTTGTGCCATCATGCCCACTTGGATGTGTATTTGAAAACATAGACTTTGCTTTTTTTTAGTCTGATTTACCTTCCAGATCAGGAGGAATGTGAACAACCAAACATCCCTGACATTCAAAACGTCAAGCTTTGGGCATGTTTGAGTGGCCAACTGCAACAGATCTGACTCAAATATGTATGAAAGCCAGTATTTTCCACTGACAGAAGGGTCAACTGATTCTGTCGAGGCTTGAAATAGAGACTAAAATGAGGCATTTGCCTTTGGGCAGATGCGAGTGGGTATTCACTAACAGGCGTCCTGCTGAACTACTCTGTGTGTAAAGTCCATAGGAAAGCCCATAAGTACACCATAGATAATCCCATCGCAAGCGTAAGTAAGTGACTAAGGGCAGCTGTGTAGCATGGATGCTGGGGTTGGCTTCTGCAGCAAATTTTCAGTCGAGGGCCATACTGAGCTCAGAGAAAAGTTAGCATGTATGTAACAGTATTGCAGATCAAGGCTGAGGAGCTAACTGAATTAGCTCCCAGCAAAGAACACAATCTCTTCCTCCTTAGGCCAGTCTTGTCTGGGGCATGGTCACATGGATGCAGTCTATGCTACACGCACATGGGAAAGAGAGGCTAAAAAAGCCCAAAAAAATTATTTGATGGAAACTGAGAAGCACAGAAGGAGAGGCAGTTAATTCAGTTAATTATTGTAGGCACTACCTATAAATGCTGTAATTCTTAAGAAATGTCAGCATACATGTGCAAATCAAACAGATCAGGTCTGTGCCTGTGATAGTGCAGTCAGCAAAAGCTTGGGCCTGTGTCACTAGGACGGAAGGGTTTGAGATTTTGCTGAGACAGCTCCTGGCAGTTTTCACAGTTAATTCATTTTTATCTGTAATTTAGAATTTATAAAACTCATTGCTCATGCAATTTAATGTAAGACTTACCCAATGTCAACCAAGATGGGTTTATGATAGCAGGAGATATTTTGAAAGTCAATAGAAAAATATATCTGCCTTGTACCAAATCTGCAGGAGTCAAAAAGTTCTGAACTGTGCACAGATTTTGATGAGAGAGAAAATTATCTATGGCATTTGCAGAAAGGATACTAGCAGCAGCTGAACCAGAGGCTATTTATGCCTTGTTTTGGGAAACGAAAGAAGAGGTTACTAGATTTTAAAGAAAAAGTATCTCCTTGCCATACACATAGAAGTCTATTGCAATGAAAAATGCAGGTTATTGATATTAATAATGTCTCTATTAACACTTTTGTATGTGACAGACATATTTAATAAAAACAGAGATGAACATGGAAGGCAAGTGAAGTATACTTTGCATGTTATTGAGGCTTATCTATACTGGTTGTACTAAGTGAAATCTTTTCTAAAAATGATCCTGCCAGTCAGTATTACATTTTGTGTTAATGACATTTATTAAAATCTTGGAGGAGGCTCTTTCATCTGACAAACTTCTTTTTTTGTGGCCATGGATATTAAATATTGGGCATTCAAATATTAGAATAAGTTTTTAAAAATTTACCTGAGATACATACCATCTGAAAAGAAAGTAAATAATTCATATCCCTGCCGGTTAAATTATCCAGTGGTATTACATTTCAGATTTGTGTGCTTTGCTTTAAGTTTGTAACACCTTTAAATGGATCCAAGTATTTCTCATGTCATCCAAGGATTTTACAGTTATAACTTCTGCAGTTATAAAGCTCAGCTTATGTGGATGTACACCTATTAAAACCAGGCTGTTCTTGAAGAAAAGAAACAACAAAAGAGATCTCTTAAACCACCACTACTGTGATAGAGCTGAGTGAACTATCCATACATAGCATGTCACGGCTTAATCACATGAATGGCTTTTTGCTTTAGTGAATACCAAGAAATAAGATAAGCACCAGTCTCAGACAGAGCTTTTTATGCAGCGCAAGTCCCTTTCCAGTCAACTGTCTGCAGGGAGAGTCCATCCCAGCAGTGCCAGAAAGGCCCATAATGATGAGTTAACCTTCTTATCACAAGCAAGAGGTTGGGTTCATCCAGTGTGCCCTGTGCATCCTGTGTCAAGATTATACAGTCTGAGTGAGTGAGCCATAAGCTAGCACCAGCTATCCATATGCAGCTGAAACACTTCGAGTCAAGTATGATCAGACACAGCTTTAGCTCAATCATTCCTTCGATTCATTAGCCCCTCCCAATCAATGAAATATCTTGGACCTTATTTCAAGCTAATTGATTGCTAAGCTTAGAGTCCACGCTCTTTATCCTGTTAGAGACTCACAGCTCCCTCTGGAAGCATCAGCGAGAAGTGTCTTATCCAGCCTCCTGTTCACATCACTTGATGTGACTCAGCCTTCTGAAGAATATAGTTACTGTTTTAAAGCATACAATATCTGGATTTCAAGTACTGTGGGACGTTGCAGTCATGTACCCCAGAAATTATAGACTGCTGTAGGAAAAGGTAAACTGACGGATGACAGGGAAAATTGGGAGTTGTGAAACAGCTTTGATGTGTGCAACAACTAATCGGACAAGCACTCTTAATCCAGCACATCCCCAGAGCCATTACAGCATGACATCTCTTATCACAAACTGTCAAGGTCCCTTTATTATGTGTTTGCAATAGTAGATATTAGTGTCCAGTGCTGTAAAGTCATAGTATAATTTCAGTTGGAAAAGACCTTTGAGGTCATCAGGTCCAACCATTAACCCAGGACTGCCAAGTCCATCACTAAACCATGTCCCTAAACAACACATCTAAGCATTTTTCAAACACCTCCAGGGATGGTGATTCCACCATCTCCCTGGGAAGTCTCTTCCAATGCTTCACCCTTTCAGTGAAGAATTTTTTCCTAATATCCAGTCTAAACCTTCCCAAACATAACTTGAGGCCATTTCCTCTTTTTCTGCCACTTGTTATCTAGGAGAAGAGACCAACCCCACCTGCTACAACCCCCTTCCAGGTAGTTCTAGAGATCAGTAAGTTCCCCACTGAGCCTCCTTTTTCTGGACTAAACACCCCCAGATCCCTCAGCTGATCCTCAGAAGACTTGTGCTCCAGACCCTTCACCACCTTTGTTGCCCTTCTCTGGACACGCTCCAGCACCTCAGTGTCCCTCTTGCAGTGAGGGGCCCAAAACTGAACACGGTGTTTGAGGTGTGGCCTCACCAGTGCCAAGTACAGGGGGATGATCGCTGACCTTGTCCTGCTGGCCACACTGTTTCTGGTACAAGCCAGGATGCCATTGGCAGTCTTGACTACCTGGGCAAACAGGTGGCTCACGTTCAACCAGCTGTTGACCAACACTCCCACGTCCTTTCCTGCCAAGCAGCTTTCCAGCCACTCTTCCCAAGCCTGTAACCTTCCTTGGGGCTGTTGTGACCCATGTGCAGGACCTGGCACTTCTCCTTGTTGAACCTCATACAATTGGCTTCAGCCCATCAGTCCAGCCTGTCCAGATCCCTCTGCAGAGCCTTCCTACCATCAACACTCTGTCCAGCTTGGTGTTCTCTGCAGACTTACTGTGGGTGCACTCAATCCCCTGGTCCAGACTCCAGTATCAAGAAAGATACTGAACAGGACTGGCCCCAATACTGAGCCCTGGGGCACACCACTTGTCACCTGTCACCAGCTGGATGCACCGCCATTTACTACCACCTGGCCTCAGCTTTTTACCCGGCAAGAGCAGACCCGTGAAAGCCACGAGCAGCCAGTTTCTCCAGGAGAATGCTGTGGGAGACAGTGTCAAAGGCTTTACCAAGGTCCAGGCAGACAGCATCCACAGCCTTTCCCTCATCCACTAGGCAGCTCACCTTGTAGTAGAAGAAGATTAGGTTTGTCAAGCAGGACATAACCCAGGCTGGGCCTGATCCTCTGGTTGTCTTGCACATGCCATATATTTGCACTCAGGGTGTTCTGCTCCATAGCGTTCCCTGGCTGTAATTCCCCACATCCTCCTTCCCACCCTTCTTGTCGATGGGTGTCACACTGGCTAACTCCAGTCTTCTGGGACCTTCCTGGTTAGCCAGGACTGTTGATAATGATAAAGAGCAGCTTGGTGGGCTGCTCCACCAGCTCCTTTAGTACCCTCGGGCAGATCCCATTCAGCCCCATAGACTTGTCCATGTCTAAGTGGAGCAGCAGGTCACTGATTGTTTCCTCCTGGACTGTGGGGACTTCATTCTGCTCCTTGTCCCTGTCTTCCAGCTCAGGGGGCTGAGTACCCAGTGGAAAGCTGGTCTTACTATTCAAGACTGAGGCAAAGAATACATTAAGTATCTCAGCTTCTTCCTCATCCTTTGTGGCAATGTTCCCTGCTGCATCCAATAAAGGATGCAGATTATCCTTGACCATCTTTTTGTTTGTAATGTATTTCTCGAAATATTTTTTTGTTATCTTTTATGGCAGTGGCCAGTCTGAGTTCATGCTGGGCTTTTGCCTCTCTAATCTTCACTCTGCATAACCTCCTGATATTCTAGTCCTCATGAGTGGTCTGTCCCTTTTTCCAAAGGTGGTAAACTCTGCTTTTTCCCTGAGTTCCAGCCAAAGCTCCCTCTTCAGCAAGACTGGTCTTCTCCCCTGCCAGCTTGTCTTTCAGCACATGGGGACGACCTGCTCCTGTGCCTGTGAGATTTCCTTCTTGAAGAATGTCCAGCCTTCCTGAACCCCTTGGCCCTTCAAAAATGTCTCCCAAGGGACTCTGTCAACAGGCTCTCAAACAGGTCAACGTTGGCCCTTCAGAAGTCCAAGATAATGGTTCTGCTGATCTCCCTCCTTACTTCTCCAAGGATTCACCCACTCCTTGCTATACAGAGCTTGGAGACAATCAGCAAAAGACAAAACCATCTTCTTTTAGGTAGGATACTATTTTTCTCAAAGCAGTCACTCTATCTGTATACTTTCAGTTTGGATCCTCACATGAGAGCTCACTAACACTTTCAAAGGACAAACTAAAAAATTAAAGTCCTTAAGTGTCAAACAATGAAAGTCCTAATCTCTGAACAGGTATTTGTTGTATTTCACATTATTATTTTTCTTAACCATTAGACATAACATCCTATCACCTCTCCTGCTGCTAAAGCCCTTCCTCTGACCCATGAGAACCAAGCATTGTTTTTGTCTTAGATGGTCTGACTAGTGTGTCTAGCAAAAATCCAAAGATTTATTCTCAGCTTTTGAAGAATGCTGTTTCTGGTTTATGCTTGAAATAAAAAAGCTCATGTGCCAAAAGTCATGTCTATTTTTCTAGCCAGCAATATTATTTTGCCCAGTAGAAGACTTAACCTCTTTCCACAAACTGCACTATAATTACATTGTGAACCTCATTACCACAAGATACTCAGAAAAAGATTAATATGTAGAGGACATGACTATCACTCACTGTTAAAAATGGCACCTGGAGGACATAGCAGAAAAAAGTGACTCTATACTTGCCTTTCTCATTAACATATTTTCTTAAATTAGCTGTTAGCAAGAGCACTAGGCTAGATGGTTCTTTGGTCTGAGTGAGGGCAGCTCATAACTGTGTGCTTATAAATCATCTACTGTCAAATATTCCTCAGATAAGTTTTTCATCAAGTCGCTTTAATTATATCCTGGTTAATTTAAAAAAAAAGAAAAAAAGAAATAAACCCAGAGCTGTGTTTCACCCTTATAAACAGGAAAAAGGAAATCTATGGGATTTGGAGGTTAGCATCTGAAAATGGAGAGCACAAGTCCCTTGTGTAAACATGCATTTGCCACAGACTTTCTTTTACAGCAAAAATAAATCAACAGTCAGAAAATAAATAACTAGATTCTTGAGTCTGGTCAGAGCAGGTGTCCAAATGAATGTTCTACTAGTACTGTCTGGCAGCATAACCCAGTTTTTAGTTAGACATTATTTTATGCGGGCAACTTATAAAATGCAAGATATATACTGCCTGACTGTTATTCAGATGAATTCATTCTTGTCATTAACTGTTCTACATTTGACTGCTAAAACCGATGTTTGCTATTTGTATCCATATTTGTGCAGGGCCACAGAGCAGGAATAAAGCAGAGATTAAAATCTTTCACTAAAAGAGAAAAATGTGTTTCTTTGTGACCTGTGTGCTTTTCCTCATCCTCATTAAACTGCAGCTGTTTTGGAACTGCTTTTGCACTGCCTTTCATTTGATGTGGTCATTTACAACAGCATAAAGCTTGGATTTAACCATATTTTTAAGTTTGTTTTCATTTCAAGGGATATATGCTGTGCAGATCTGTGGACGACTGGATCCTTTCTGCTATCCTAAAAGCAGGCACACCAATTAGTTATTTGCCTTTTTTTGTCATCTGGATGACTCGTTTCTCCAGACACTGACTGGACTAAGAGTTAAGAGCTACCTCTTTGTGCTCTGACAACAAGATCCAGAAGTTGTAAGATCTAATGTCATTTCAAAAGCTGTTACCAGGGAGCAGATAGTCACTTTTATCCATCATATCATCAGAGATTATCATTACAAATTAAAAGGTACACAGGAGACTCTTGGTGGAATAATTAGAAGTATTTGCATGTTGTGCCTTTTTTTTTTTTCAGTCAACTCAGTGCAACCACAGTTTTGTAAACAGATGGAAAATTTGGCTCTACTGGTATTATAAAGATTAACTTGTTTTGACTGCAATTACAGTAAGTATTATTTTGGGGGTAATATAATTACCAAAATCATAACTGATTTTTTCTCTAGGTGTTTTTTTTTAATGTCCCCTTTCTTTTCACACTGTTGAATTTTAATGGTGTGTGACTTCCAAAAAAATGTATTTGCACACTTCTAGTGTGATATTTGAAGTGCAATTTCTTCATTCCACATTTCCATTTTTAAAGCACTTTTGAGAAGCAAAATGACTTTTACTGGAAGAGCAATGAAAAATTTTTTACATATTTCTTTTTTACTGGAAGAGCAATGAAAAATTTTTTACATATTTCTTTTTTGGAAAATGCAGCTAGGCATGTGCAGTAAATTGGCTCCTTCACCTATGAAATAATTGGGCTTCCCCTACAGTAGTTCAAGATGCTTTTTCCAGCTACATATGGAGAATTATTTTGCAAATGCTGGTATGTCTTTCCAGACTTTGCCTCTTAGTAATTGTGGTGGTATGTCCCAATCATTTAAAGAATTTATTATAACTGCTAATCAGAGACTAGAACTCAAACCGATTAATTGGCTTACAATGTGAATGCTGATAAATATGTAAGCACAACAAAATTTTGGCATGTGCTTTGCTTGGTACATAGAAAACATCAGGACTGCTTGAAGTTTTCCCATCTCAGAATTACTATACAGGAAAACACATTTTCATTGAAATCCAGTTTTTTGTAGGAAAACATATTTCTTTTATTTATTTGTTTGTTTGTTTGTTTTCATTTTTTAAAAAACAGTTTTTCCAAATGATAAGTTTGTATTGCTCCTTTAATAAGTTTGGTTTGTTTTCTTTTTTTGTCCAAGTGTGTGAATGTAGGTGAATTAATCCCTGTTAGAAAAATGTTACAGACATTTAAATTTTGGATTGGCATTAGAATTTACATGGCAAAGAGTGAAATATTCATTTTAGTATTTTAAAATTGCGAATGTTGTGCAACTTAAAAGTACTTTTTACTTTCCATCCAAATGCAAAATAAAATGCAATAGTTCTTCCTATGGGTAGAAAATCAGAACATTACTGTCTTTGCCAATGTACTTAAGGACCTTTGTGAAAGAGTGGAAAACCTTGCAAGGTGTTGAGTGTATGCATTTTGAAAACATGACTCATTATACATTTGCTTTCTGAGTCTAGCTTTCACTACCATGCTGCTTGTACAAATACCTCTGCTTACCTAGAGAAGATACAGAATACCATGTGTGTGTGTGCACATGCATGTGTGCATGTGTGCATGTGTCTGCTTCTGTGTGTGTGTGTGTATACAGGTGGGACTTTCCAGGTGCAAAGCACAGAAAACCAAGGGACTCTCCCTCAGCAGCCGATGTGGATGTAGTTCATGGCTCGGGTGACAGCAGTAGTCTGTCTCCAAACTGTCTGCAACGGTTAAATACGTTTTTGTACTCCTACCTACAGGCTAGTTTCCCCTAAATGTTACCCTCAGTCTGGGCAAGGTTTGCTTCAGATCTTTTTGTCTGATGTATGGGATCTGGGCAGTAAGATCTGTGAAACCCTCATCAAAACCCTCATGTGCAGGGGAATTGACGTTTAGAGGTAGATCAGCTAGGCAACTCTGCAGAAGACTGATCTTCCAGTACCTGGAGCAGTAGCCAGCCATGGGGATGGTCTGGCTGATGTTTGCTGTTCTGCTTAAGAACAGCAGCCACGCACTTAGTTTCTTGTGTGGCTAAACCCATTGCATCAACATGTTATGCAGTGCTGCATGTGTGCCTGTGAGTGCAATTCGCCACTTCTGAGCTGACACACTGTTTCACATCTCAGCATACTACTTGATCTTGGTTAAGGACAGTGAACTTTTTTTGCAACACTTATTTTGACAGTGCTCCCTACAATGCTGTAGGTGGCTTGAGGAGCCCTTGTATTTCCACACCAAGGGAAACAGATCTCTTAGACTGGCCTCCTGCACAGCACAAGCAATAAATCTTTGCTATGGTGTTTCTGCTGTTAATCAACCACCCTGTAGATGTTCTAGAGCAGCTTACATTGAGAATGGCTTAAGAAGGCTTGGGTTCCTCCTCAGTAATGTGGGTGTGCCTTAGCAGGTCTGAACAATAGAAAACAACAAGCAACCTTCTCCTTTCCTATGTGTGCGATCTTTTCGGTGCTATTATTCTGCTAATTGAGCAGCTTCAGTGGCCTTGATAACATTATGACTGTTTATCAACAAGTGGTAGCAGGACAAATCAATCCTTTGCCCAGCATAGCTCACACAAAGCAGAACAGAAAGTGTGATGGCTATGTCTCTCTCCACTACCAAGAGAGGTGTTGACCTTTTGATTCTGGTGGCCAGCCCTGAACTCGTGGACTGTAGTGCCCTGTGACCTGCAGTGTCCTGGCAAGCTCAGTCAGGCAGCATCTTTGCAGGCCTGGTAAGTGCATTAGGTAAATGCTCCGGTCAGAGGCAAGACCTGAAAGACTGAGCAGGCCTTGGGAGTGTGCTTTTAGCTGACAACCATCTGAGTTTAAACAGCCTCCCTTTGACTAGGTGAACATGTGCCCCTGCCTTCTCGGGATGGCATGCTTGAGTCCATGCACCAAGTTCAACTCTCCTTCTTGGAGAACACCTGTGCCAATGCAAACTGTGTAAAAAGTTGCATTGATCACACGGCTGATTGTAACGGAAGCAGGACAACGGGGCAGTTGGTCCTTCGGTTTCCTCCCATGTAGATGCTGTATATCTGAGACTCATATACTAAAGGGGTTTTCATATCAAGATGTAGGGAGAAAAGTAAAGACCAACAGCTACCCAAACTAATTAAAGCATCAGTGGGGGGCAGTGTTTATTCAAAGTAAGGTAGTTAATTAGAGACAATTGAAATAGCAACATTGCAATTCAAGTTGGATATTTCACAGGAAAAATGAAATAGTTAGCCTCACGTCCTTGATGTTGCCATAGGCAGAACACCTTGCTGCTTCAGGAAACATGTTTTGCGGGAAGTAAATGTCCAAAGAATGGCCACAGCAATTCTCTTACAGAGGAAGATTTGGCCAACCAATAGCAATGAGAAGGAAACAGTTCCTGTGAGAGCAGTTCAAGGCATCTGCTTGTTGGAGTTTAATTATCTTACAGATAAAAGTATCTGGGTAGCTCTTCCTAGGTTGGTTTTCGAAAATAACTAAATTACTCAGTAGCAAAGCAAGGAATGCAACCTGCCTCCCCAAATTTTGCACAATGTGCCTGATCCACTTAGTCCCCTACTGGAAGACCCCCACCTGCAAGAATCATTCACAATTCTGCAGGGGCCTGAGGAAAATTATATGGGGGAATTCCCATGATCATTTATGTCAAACAGAACTGCAGGTTATCTTCACATATGGCTGCATTTGTGAGGCTGACTATATGTCACTGAACTGAGCAGACAACATTAAATATTATCTGTGGCTGAATAATTTTCACCTTTTTCTTGTATTAGATATGCTTATGTACGATCACTGGGTAGTGTCAGAATGGATGTGCAGCACCTCAGGAACTGACTTCTACTGCTTCAGTGGGAAGTGCTTTCCCCTCCAGCTTTACCCACCCAAGCCCAAGAGGACCACCTGCAGTTTGGTAGTACTTTTGTGTGAAGGTGTAGTGGCTGAAGAAGTAACTACATGCAGCAAATGCACTTTCTCCAATGCAGGCAGTGCCTCCATGGGCTGTAGCCTTTTCTCTGCATATGAACTGTTTTGACTCTTATCTGTGGCTTCTGATTCTGGGATCAGTCTTCCAAAACAGTTCGGAGTCCAATGCACCTTCATGTGTTGTGGTCTCACATTTCACTTTGGAACTCCTCTTTTTTTTTCTTTTTTCTTTTTTTTTTTTTTAAGCAAAAGCAGAGCCTGTGTGTAAGTCACTTGCTGAAAAGCCTAAGAAAACTCAAGGTGCTTCTTATCATAGTTGCTTAGTTTGCTTTTCACCAGGCTTCAGTGAAAAAACACAGTAATGTCAGTGTATATTGACTGCTTCTTAAGACATTTCATCTGTATCAATTTCAGAGTAAACCACAGCAATACAAGATAGAGAATATGCTGTGTTTTCTTGCTCTTTCTCTCTCCTTACATATATACGTGTGTATTTATGCATGTCTCTGTGTGTGCATGTGTGCTGGAAAGCTTTATAGATATTTTTATATATTAGAACTGCAATGACTATCAGAGCTTCACAAATTTTGTTTCACTTTATGTGTGACACAGGACGTAGCAACATGTTATCAAGCTAACACGCATAGTCTGCCCTTTGGAAAATAGAAAAAAGGAGTGATTGATGGCCATGAATTAGTCACGAAATGTATTTTTAGTAATACATACATCATTCCTCCATGTTCTGCATCAAGAAACTATCCTGTAAAAACAGGCTTTCTTTTCAGTTTTCAAATTTGAATGCACATCCATACAAAGATTTTTGTCAACAAAGAAGCAAACATTTTTGCTTAGAATTTTGGAAAATGGCATCTTGTATTGTAATGACAGTGCACATTGGCAAAACTTGGTACCTCCACCATACAATGGAGGCACCCAAACAAGCAAAGATGCAAGTTGCATTTTATGTTTATTTTCTATCTTTTTTCAGTTGCAGTCTGCATTTGCACAAATAAAGTGCAACGACTTGTAAATAAAGTGTAATTACTTGTAAATAAAGTAAAATGACTGATGCTAGGCTTGAAATGGGTGCACCAAACTAAAAATTCTTCTCCAGTTCTCTCCAGAAAAAAAAGAAAATGTCCAGTGGACAAGGGTGAGAGAATTCCAACAGATAAATTTTTGCAGAGGCTAAACCCAGCCAAAATCTTTATAATAAAGACAAGCTTTGAAATAACGCAAGTTCAACTTTGGTTTTGCCAGGCAAATGCATTTTCTAAGCTCAAACATGTAAAAAGTGTCATTGAGTTTAGTATGTTGCAATTCATTGGTTAATGGCAAGTGCAAGATCTTGTCTGTGCTGTGAGCCTGCTGGCAATTTCCCAGTATGCCCGGGTGCTAGTTTTCCTAGGTTTGCTTCTGAGTGTGCCGCTGGATTCTAGGGACACGTGGGCAGGCCACTTCAGTATCCACACCTTTGATTCTTCTGCCTTTTTCTCTTGAAATGTCATTGAATAACACACCACATAGACATCTGAGGCCACCAAAAAGTGGGAGTTTGGGAGCTGTGGACACTGGAAAGCTAATTATTTTGAGGAACTAATCAGTTCCTCTGACTTGCTTGTAACAGCATGGGACTAAGCCTCCTGTTTCCATATCTCATGTTATCGTATCTTTTCTGTTTAAACTATATACATTTTGGGTGGTATCTGCATCTGAAAGAGACTTCATATTCACATCCATATGGATGTGTTTTAGCAGGAATGTGAACTACCACCACATAGACAGGTAGGGGTAGAAGTCTTTCACTGAGCTTAGCTAAGCAGATACTGCAGATAGATACATCCTCTGAAAACAAAGCACTTGGGACTGCTTAGGGTGACTACATGGGCTTGGAGTTGATTGGGTCTGTACCGTGCTTTACCATAGGACTTTTGTCAGTGCTGGCATGCAGCTGTGTCATTCCCAGTCTGGAGGGACTTTAAAAGCGTGGTCCTTCTCTGTGCCAGGTACCTGTCTGTGAAAGTGGCTCACTGATTTCCTGGGACTAATGCTAAAAAAAACCAAACCAGACAGCTGTCAAGGGGCAGAAGGTCAGAATCTTGCTCCTGCCCATTCCCTGCTTTCCCATTGAGATGGGCGTACGGTACGTTCGCTGTCTGAGAGTCAAATATTTCAGAGGGTGCGTGGGGCACTTTCCAATCCTCTGTGTACCCCTGTAGACTCAAGGCACTGGGAAATGCACAGACTTCAGCAGTGTCTGTTCCTCCTACTCCCTGTCTGGCTGCATGAACAACTGATTCCCTGAAAAATTAACATTGGCCAGGCTTGTATTTGTGCTTTGATGAAGTGCAGGTATGCTGGGATTTTATGTCTCTTTACAAGAAAGGTATAGCTGAATCTTATCAGATACATCACGTTTGAAGGGTGCAAAGCTGATCCCCTGGCTTACAAAGTAACAGCAAGAAGAAAAGACTGCTTTTCCTCCTTGTTCCCTTGGCAACGCTCACTCTTGTATTCAGCACCAGTCCAGCAGCCCGGAGAGCATAATTGGATGAGTGAGGTGGTGGCGGGTGATGGGTAGGGGATAGCGCATCATGTAATTAATTCTGAGCATGGCTCGTGAGGGATGGCACACTTTCAATCTCTGCTGTAACACTCCATCCTCAGCCAAAGGAGCTTGTAACAAGAGAAAGGGCTGGGAGGCGGTGGGATTAGCTGGGCTTTCAAAGGGAGAGCTGTGATTTCCAGAAATAACCCTCCCGCTGATTGAGCTATAGATGTGTCACTATTTATCAGCAGACCAGGCCATCTGCTAGAGTGTTTCCCTGGAAACTTCTCGTCTTCTCCCCTCCCCCCCATCCCTCTTCCTTCGCTGTCCTTTGCTATCAGAGTGGGCGAGTGCCCTCCCATGCACAAACCATGGAAGTGAAATGAGTGTGGTTCCCAGTAACGTCATTGGCACTTTCTCACCCGGGGAATCCCTAAGCAGAAAGAAATCATGTTGAGCACCAGACAAGTTGGGAATCTAGATCCATTAAAAATTACAGGAAGAAAAGGAACTGTGTCACCATCCACAAAGCAAGTTCTTAATCATTTTTCTGTTTTACAAATACCACTCCCTTCTGCAGATTTCTCTTGCGGAAAAAAGATTAAAATATAACTCAGGTATATAAATGCTTGCTGAGAAGAAAAGCCTGCTCTGTAGCTGATTGGTTTTGGTTTTCATTAGCTGCTTCAGAAATGTGGAACAAATTAAGTAAAAAATGCAGGGATTTTTCAGGTCCTTCAGACCCCAGCTAAGCTGCCAAGAGCCAAACCCCCATCATACAAGTCATCTTCATGCAGAAGTTTGCACCAAGATCAAATTTTCTTTCCAGGCAAAAGAACTGACAGAAGTACATTCACATGCCTTTATTTGCCTTTCACCTCTATTATGAAAGTGCTTTTTGAAATGCCAAAGCACTTACAAGCTGTGGCCCCATGATGCTATATGAAAAGATAAAATGCAAAAAGGATACCTGTTCCCCTCAAGATTCTGTTTGGACATAGGAGATGCTAATTTTTTAGTTGTTGATTTGTCCTTTAAGAAAAAGACAAAAAGGCAAAAAATGTTCCCAGAATGGTTCTCGTTATGCTGGATCCGATACAAGGATGCAAAGAAATCCCATGATATTGCTAGCACCAGCTTGTTCTGCTGAAACTGCACCTCACTCACTGCATATAGAAGGAGAAACAGGTTAGGTGGTAACTTGTCTTGTATATGGGCCTTCTCCTCTCTTTCAGGATAATTAGAGATTATTTTTTTCAGACTGATGCAGAAAGTTTCAGTTGTCCTGTCTCCATCCTATATTAAGTCAGAGAAACAGAGAAATCAATCTTAAAGTGTGTACTAATACTCACCATAACAAAAATTTGAAGACTGCAATACATTTAATCCAAAATTTTAAAGGAGACCTGAATGTTACTCTGATCTATAGATAAAATTTATTTTTAAATTAATGCTGTAATTTGGTCTTACTTGTATTTTTCATTTAAGTAATAGGAGAGATTTGTTTTACCTTTTAAAGGTCTTTCTTCTAGCCATTGCTTCAGCTTTTGGAGTTTTTCAACAAACAGCTCAAACTATTGTTCCCATTCCATAAACCCAAAATATAGCAGATAGATAGATCTTAAATAGAGCTTGATATAATTTTTGTTCTTAAACAAAATACAATCAAGAAATACAATTCCTTCTATCAGATCAGTCTGGAATTCTTACGGTCTTTTCCTTTCTATTTTAGCTCCTCAATACCAACATATTGATTTACCAATGAATTTTATTTCCTCACTTTTACCTTTAGGGAATTAACTGTGAAAATTCAGGTAACTAAGTTGTTCAGTTTTATTCTTTTAGAAAAGTCTAACAATGAAATTTTACCCTTGGTATAAACAAAATATTGGATGATGACTTAGTTACGAAGTTTAAATAAGAAAATATTTCACCTGTGGCATTCAAAAGTATGTCCTAAATAAACTAGCCTTTTTCTTCTTTTTTTTTTTTTTTTTTTTTTTTTTTTGTATCAGTCATCAAACTGCTCATGTTTTATTGGTCCACTTTGATTATTGCAATATGCATATCCAGAAAGATCAAAATTGACCATGCATTGCTCATATTCTATGTAATTTATATTGTCCAAAGGATGTCTGCACTTTTTTTGTGGTTTACTTTTTTTCTTTTTTATTTGCATGTTCAGTTTTTAATTAAGAAATCTCCACAACTGAACACACAGCATAGCACAGACAGAAACAGACAGAATTAATGCCTCAACAGTTGCTAGGTATGTGCTGGAAGTGTCCATTCAGGCTCAGAAGTGAAATTCCCTACAGCTGTGATCATAAGTTACCTTCTTTCTTCAAAGAAGACTGCATGTCCTGTTTACTTTGTTCCAGAAGCTGCAATTTAGCTTTGTATTTTTATATCATGTCTGATACTGTTGGGTTTTTTTATATATTCCTTAATAATGTTGTATTTTAATAACTATGGAAACTATAAACATAGTTTTTAGTAGCAACAATGGACAATGTACCTGTGCTCATAAAAAGCTCAGCTGAAGCATGAGCACTTGAATATTAACAGCTAGCAAACTTCAGACTATTTGGTAGCTTGTATAAATTGTACCAATGTATTGTACCATGGATCTTCCAGGAATAACGAGCCTACATATGATTTATTACCAGTAAGCAGTGGGAGGTGTATGAGCTACAAGAAGTGAATATTGGCAATGTATAGCTCACTGGCAATCTGCAGTTGCACTCATCCTACTGAACTGAACTCTGGTTTATTTGAAAGAACAAATACAATCTGCCTTTGAAAGGAAGTAAGGGACAACTTGCTAAATAATTTACCAAGGCAGATGGTATACAGGCAGTATCACTTCTTTGACCACTGTTCTTAAAAAGAAATAAAGAACCAACTTCTGGCCTTCAGAACATCTTCATTCAGTTTAACAAGGTGTGGCAAAATCCAAACTAAATAAGGATAAGATGTTATTGCTCTTAATGTAACCTAATTCTATATTCCCTCCATTTGGGAGTGTTTGCTATAAACAATGTTTGGTATGGAGTGACTGCATAAATTGAAACTTGCGTGATGCCCAGATTTTTGTTACAAGGAAGAGCTGTTTATTTTGGTACCCAGGTTCGTATATTACACATAAATTATAAATCTTCTATAGGGCTAGGAGACGGAGTTAGGCAAGGGGTTTTTGTGAAAGGTTTTCATTTTCATAAGAGGCTATGTCTCTGACCTGCTGTGTTCATTCACACTGGACTTTAGTGATAAAACAGTTTCATTGAAGGCTTCTTAAGAGGGCTTGCAAGTCCCTTGCCCTATCCTTGAGAGGCAGAAAGCAGAAAACCTGCTTGAGTGGTCTGTTGCTGTACCAGGTGCAGGACTAGCACTTCTGCAGTCATGGAGAGGACACAGAAGTCATCACATGGCTTTGCGAAACTGAACTCCTTACACCATAACTTCAAGAGTCCTGGCAGATCATTGTCTTAAAACTGAGTAAGTCCATTCCTGGTACTGAGATGCTGCCTCCCGCTTCAGGAATTTGTTATAGAAATTCATCATATAAAATGGAGGTGAACTGGTAGCAGATTGCCTTCTCACAGAGGAGACCACTTCTGAAATGGCTGGGTGGTCTAACTACAGCTCTCTACTGTGCATGGGAAGAATGTCACTGGTCCCCCACCACATCAAACCAGGTTCAATGATTGTATGACCCAAACCTACAGTCAGTCCACAACTGTTCAGCTGTCGTCATGTTCATTTTTCAGGAAGTAATAATGAGAAACTGTTTTCCTTTGGACTACTTTTGTTAAATGATGCTGTTACTTTTGTCCTAATGCTCGAACATTCTGTAGGTGGATCAGGACCCTGCCCTGCCAGTTAATTTGTGCCATTGATGGTGAGTCCACAGCCTTTTGCAGCCAGGCTTGTCCTTAGGACCTACTTCCCTGTTCGCTGCAGAGTTTAGTTTTCTGTGTAGCTATGTGAAGGCTCATTCTAGCCATGCCTTAGGATATCAGTATCAAAAATTCAGGCTGCAGCAGGTAGTCTTTAGCAGAAGAATGAAAAGTTACCCCAGTTAGCTATGAAGTTTATAAATGACATAAAGACCTTCTGAAGGTTTGAATCTGATTGAACCCCGCCCCCCGCCCCCCCCCCCCCAGCCAAAAATGGATAAGATGGCAAACAAACCTACAAGAAGTCATACAGAACAAGACTCAGCCTTGAGAGTACTGTAAGTGTCCTAGCAGGATTTTGCTGGGATGAGCAGAAACCCCCCAACTTTGAGATAAAGAACAGAAGCTACTGTAGGGGGTGGTGTTTGCTTTATTTCTTTTTATCTCCTCCAAGATTTTGTACCTGTTCATTAACCTGGTATTCTTAGCAAAATATATGCATCCTTTACTGCCAGCTTAACATCTGTGTAAAGCTCAGCATGATGTGGGGCTGGCTGGCTAACCCCAGGATTTTCACTCCCGAAAATGGTAGTTTACAGCTACAGCAGCTGCAACTGCACTTGCAACACTGTGCAGACCAACATTCTCAAGATATAGCAGGTGTTTCTAAGCTGAAGTGCCATGTTTGAGGTGGGACCTGGAAATGCAGGCTGCACATTTGGGAAAGGTATTTTGCAGTCATAGGTCTTAATAAAAACCACTTGGAATGCAGCAGGACAGGCAGACAGAGTGACTGAAGCTCCAAAATCTCCTCCAGTGAGTGCCATAATGACAAAAATTTCTGTTACTTCAGTAGAACATCCCAACAACAGCACTGTTGGTGCAATGTGAATAAGCGATTTCTAAGTAGTCACATGACTGTATGTTTTAATATTTTTCCATATACCATACGGTGGATTTAGTTTCACCTTCTGATTCCTTTATGTAGTGTGGCATGTAGAGTATGCAAGATAGTCTTTGAATGCTGAAAAACCTTGTCTGTGCCACTCATAAAAATTGCAAGTAGCTCTCAATACATGGGGCTTACATTACACAAATAGCCATGAAACTGTAAGTAGCCTTCACATTACAAAAGAGCAGTTCTTCTATATTCAGTTGCAGTACACTAATTTTTACTTCATTGTGGAATGTACCATGCTTCTTTCCTATATGCTTCATTATCCAAACACTGAAACTAGTATCAGTATGATTTTCCCATGCAGTGAGCATGGCAAGTATGCTGTTAATAGCAGTCCAAAGTTTGGATATGAGTGGCTGCACAACACCACATTGCACAGGAACCTTGTAGGCACAATTTAAAGATTGCTCCGTCATTTACCTGTTCCTGCAAGGAAACTGTTTGTACCTCTGTGTCTGTGGAGCAAAAGGCAAGTTTAGATTGTTGAGCAGTTTTTCAGCTTTTAAACCAATATAACAGGTTTTAGTGCCTAAAGCAGCTGTAAAATAGATCAATCTTTCTGACATATTTCTTTGAAGATTCAGAGGCTATCACACAGATTTGAAAAACTCCTTGTCTGGTCTTTCAAAGACCAGTTTACTGGGAGAGTTCCACACAGCAGGTAAGTGTTTCCTATTGCTAGCTGTCCAGATGAGCATACAGTTTACATTGTAATCGCCTGTGCACAGGATCAAAGAACAGAATACCTTAGCAGAGAGCAGCTGAAATGCAAACACATGCAGAACAACCTCTTCTATTAAAAAATCCATGATATCACAAGGCACAAATAAGTTCCTGCTCCCCCCTCTGTTAAGGTACAGGGCAATTGACTTCCTTTTGTTATTGGTGTACAAGCAGACGTAACTAGTAGGCTCACTTATCCATCCCATCCTGCAAAAAAATCTCCCTTTACACTCAAATCTTCAATAACAAGCTGCCCACATGGTTCACCAGCAATGATCCAGTATTTGCTGGAGTGAAATATAGATCGACTTTAATCAGCTTTGAATCAGTCCTTCGAACTGTGGGCCCTTGGGACAGCAGTGGAAATGCTCTTTATAGTCTGCCTTCTGTAGCACAAAAAGTTTTGGAGCACACCAGTGCTGCAGAGGTGATAAGGGAAGAGATTTCCTTCTGGTCAATGACTGTAGCATGAGCTACATCACATATCTGAAAACTCTTCTGCACTGGAAGCTCTGAGACACTTCTGAAAAAAATCTGTTCTTACTTTCTGAAAGCCACTTTGCAAAAGCGACTACAAATTCTGAGTACAGTGCTCTAGTGCTGCACTAACAGCTGCTTTGGGAAAACAGTTGGAAGAAGCTTTTTTCAGTGTCTGAGTCAGTTGCATAAATGAAGGTAGGGCCAGGACCTTCAAGGTACTGGATGCCTTTCTTCTAACAGATTGACAGGACTAATGTGTTCATGATATACTAAATGCCCGAGATACTACTGAGACTGCTCTACTCAAAGAGCTTAGTGCCATATTCAAAAGTACAAAAAGAGTAAGGACTGGTTCATGTTATTCCCACATCTGGCACAGACAGGTGGGAAAAACAAGACATGATTTTGACCTCCTGTTCCCTACATTAAAACTACTTGTTTCATCAGCTCAGTGGGCATTTTCTGTATGCCCCCAGGCTGGAAAGGATCAGCCAGGAAGGTGGAGTGACTCATCTCCTGACACATTTACTCTTTTCGGGATCAAAGGTAGCATCACCTGGCAGCAGGCAGCCAAGGTAAGCACACGCTGTATCACATGGCAGAAGGAAAGGTTAGCAGTCAAGGGCATTTCTCATAGCCTTCCACAAATCATTTTGCAGTCATCAAGCTTGCATTGGCAACATGGGCTAGCACATTTTCCCTTCCTGAGAGCAGCTCCTCAGAGTTAAGCCCTGATGGCCAAAAGTCTTTGAAACATTGATCCTCTGGGCAAGGAGAGGTACAGAGCAGCCTGGCTCTGCTGACATCAGGGTTTTTTCCTCATAGTCTCTTTTTTCTTGAAGCTATTCCTTTCCTAACTTTTATGTCAATACCTGTTTTGACCAGGAAAAGTTTTCCTCTAACATTGTGTTTCTCATCTTCAGAGGTGACTCACACTGAGTGCTGGGGCTGCGTGCATGCCAGGATTCTCCTCCCCATGAAGTTTCCGGACAGTGTTGTTCAGAACTGTACTGAAAGTCCACAGCATCCTGGAGGGATGCTTCTTCACCAGGGGGTTTTACAAATCACTTTGTAGTGTAAAGCATCGGTTTTGGATAGTGAATCGAAGCTGACTCACAAATTCATCACAGGAATGTGCTTCCGGACCTATACTACCACCTACAGAACAACAGGAAAAGGTTAATTTATCGTCGGTTGGTGGAGGTGCCTCACACTTTTCATAAGAAATCTTGCCTTTCAGGTACACATGGTAGACGCAAGGATGCAGATTTTGCAAGGGGAAATAAACTCCTAAGCTTAAAAAAAAAAAAAAAAAAAAAAAGAACTTCAAGCATTAGAACCAGTAAGATAGGTATAGTATGGATCTGGTTGGATCACAAAAAGATGTTAATCCTGGCCCTGAAGGAGATGAGGTATGCCTTTCATTTCAGCCAAGGCAAGGTCATACATGAATCATAGTGTATAGGTGGAAAGAGATGGATCAATAGAGAGATAAATAGATGATATATTTATATACTTAGATTTTATTTAATGCGTAAATTTGCCAAGTAAAACCAATCAACTCAATAGCACAAATGTGCCAGCTAAATATTATGGACTGGGTCTCTGTCTACCGAAAATGTTATGGTTCCACTGGCAATTGTCAACTTGATGGTACTACTGGCTACAAGCTCCAGTTTCAGGTTTCCGTCCGAAACGAGCAATGGATTCTCTAGCCTGGCCTGTGTAGCAAATACTATCACACTCCACAGTCTGACCTCCTGTTCTGATTGAGCTGGAGGATGTCTTTAAATATATCCTATCTGGAGTAATGATTCAAAACACAGAGAATCCACAACATCCTTTGACTTACTTATCTTTAGTATTAAAATAGGAATAATTACAATTTAGAAAATGAAACTTCTGAATCTGCCTTCAGTACCTAAGCACTTCTGGGTTCAGACCTTACTATGTGGCTTGTGTACCTTTTCTTTGGTAGCAATACCGGCTTACAGAGGTTTTTGTGCTGAGTCTGCCCTCAGCACCTTTCTGCATCTCTTATCTCTTTCAGTGGGCTGACAGTTGTTTTGGGCTAGACACTGTATTAGTTCAGGTTTTCCTTTTCAGGACTGTTCTTGACCTAGACCTATTTATTGATCTAACTTTCAGCCCCATATGCAGTTGGGTCACACAACTGAAGAGGTCATGTGGGGGAAAGAACAGGTACTTTGGATGGAAGAAAGGGAAAGGAACCATGTGTTGCCAAGAAGAAGGTCCTGATCCCTGCCTGCTCAAAAGAGTTATCAATAATCTTCCTTTGGTGGCCATACTTAAAATAAATTCACCTCTTACCTTTCTCTTTGTTAAGTTAAAACCCCTCAGCTTCAGTCCTTCCAGAGAAGCAGGTTTTCTGTATCTCAGTTATTATTTTAGATTTTTACTTTGTACTCCCCAGTGTCCTTTTTTGAAAATATGACTGGAAACAGACACTGCCCTGCAATAGTGGCAGAAAGAAGTTATCCTTATCTTGGTCTTTGCCATATTTCATACAGACATGGGCAGTATGGCCTGGCTTTGGCCCATCATACAAGACAACAAGCTTATGTCAGAAAATTGCCTATGGGCCCAGCGTTTTGTGGCCAGCGTTTCATTTATGCCAATAGTGATTTGCCTTTCCTCTCTGTTTTGGGAATAGTTTCTTTTATCCCCTCCCACTTCCAGTCTTCCTGAAGCCTCTGTTGGTCACTTGAAGTGGAAGATTCAGTGGTTTATTTCCATGCCTTTTCCTCATTTTGGCTCTGAACCATGGATAAGCCTATGAACTTTGGAATTAAAACATCTAGCAGCTGCGAAGCATGTCATAACAGCCAGGTCAGAGCCACTCATGGTTCTCTGCCCAAACTTGCAGCAGTGAGGGAGAGTGGGACCTCATTGTCATGCTTTGAGCCTTTCTCGCAAGGTGTGTCTCTCCCCTTTGCCTGAACTTGCATAAGTGAAGATTGCACTGCCACACATTCAGTATACACACAGCCTGCTGTTTTGTTTTAATGGGGATGTCAGAGCAGGAATGGAGTAATGTGCCAGTGAAACATGGAAAAGTAAATACTTTTCAAATGCTGTTTGCCACTCACCAAGACTTAATTTAGTTCTCTACATCACCTCTCTGAATGCATCTGTTTCTTAGAAAATTGAGAGGCAGGTAAGGATGCAATACCAAAGAAGCTGTTAAAATGCCAGTCTTTGCCAACTGTTACCACATAGCTACCACAGACAAAGAGGAAGGTAATTGCATTATTTGCATAGTGCCAACAGTGTGATGAGTGATTTATGGGTACTTTTGTGTGCTGTGAGACTCAGCCTGTTCTTCTCTAGGTTACGCTTCAACATCTGGGCACTGCAGACTCTGGCAGATGTATGCTGGGATATTTATATGATCAGATTGGACTACACACTCTAGGGATTCAGTGTCTCCTCCAAGAAAACATACAGGAAAACCACTGCAAATAGGAAGACATTGCACAGTCTACACAGTGCATTTTCTAGTGCATTTTCTAATGTTTATTAATTCCATCATGCATAAGAATAAAATGGCTGCAGTACCCTTTCTGGATACTGGGTATGAAAAGAGAAGTTGCTCTCGCATCTGTAGAAAAATGTGACTTAAACAGGTTAGCCTGTCCTGAACTTGCCTGTGAACCTCAGGAGACTCTTTAACACACAAGAATATCTTTGAGTTGGTTTATGTGCTGACCTCATTGTGCCTGTGATAAGCAGCCCCTGTAGGTACCCTACTTTGTACCAATGTACCTGTAGGTACATGGTTGCCCATGTGTGGACAGGAGGTATCCACAAGGCAGTATCACAGTATCAGTCTGCTGTCCATCCAGGAAAGTTAGTCTGTGTTACTTTTTAAAACAAAGAAGCTAAGTATGAGCGGTCTCTCTGAGAATTTGTAAGTAATTTTCTGGTACAAAATGCTCCGAAAGAGAGCAATATTATGGCCTTGTGGGTTCATGATACAGTGCCACCTAATTCTCTTGTGAAGGAGCCAAGATCCGGTTCGCACCTCCCATGGTCTGTGTCTACTACCATCCCACTTAGATACTTTGTTCTTAGTCATGATGCAGGAAGGACAGGTAAGTGTAATAGTAGCAAGTCATGGCTGCTCTGAGAGTCCCTGGGAAAAAAGACAAGAGAAGTACAGAGAAAGGAAGGAAGGCTAGCAGAGGAGTGTGATTAAGAGTTTTGCAAAAGAAAACCCATCCAGCCATCCTGTATGTTTCTGAGGAAGGAACGAACTATTGAGACTGTATCTACTTGTCTGATATTACGTCAGAGACTATACATTTCCTGCCTGCCTTGGTTGTTACTCAGCTACTGCCCTGGAAAATGAGGTTATACTCTGGTTTTGATTAGCTCTAAGCAGCAGAGTGAGCTCCACTACTGTTGCCCTATTACACCTGTAATTTTTGGCAATACTCCTGTTATGGGGACAATAACATGAGCAACCATGCAATATATTTCATGATGCTGTTGAAGCACACTTCATAAGTTATTAGGAAGTATGTTTACGTGGAGGTGTGTCTTGTCACTTACTGGTTGCAGAGCCTTTGCATTCTTGCAAGTACCACTTTTGCTTTGGAAAAATTGCAAGTAAAATATATGGCCTAATGTTAAGGAATTTTTTATGTTCTGCGCTCCAGGGTTCATGGCAGTGCCTGTAATGAACCTGTAATGATGAGCAAGTGGCAAAACAGTTATTGCCCCCCACAGAGCATGACTGTGGAGTATACCCACCAAGGTCTTTGCACCCAGTAGTCACATACAGCCAAGTCCAACATAAGTGCTGATGCACTGCCTCTAGATAAAAGTTAGTTTATGCTACTTCTTAATGCTTATTATTGTAATTTGGTGGTCCCATTGTGCAAGGAGCTATACAAACACATATTGAGAAATACAGAAGATGTGCATGTCAGGAAGGATAAAGTAGCCTGTAGAAGTTGAGGTAAACCTCAGACTTGTACCCACAGCCTGGGGAATCTATCTGCACCTCTGCATCTATCCAGTTGCTGGACTGAGGCATGTCCAGAGCACAACTGGCTAGCCTACCTACAGCAACTTTGTCCATTCAGCTTCTCCCTTTAGATAATGATGATAATGCCAAAACAAGCTGATGGACATAGCTGTGTTTCTAGAAGCTATCTGCACCATTACCTTTCCGGTCCTTGAGCTCCCTTGTCAGTCATCAGCCTGAATTGAATCTTACAGCAAAACCAAAGCATTCTGCAATGACTGAGTCATAAAACATTTCTAACCCCTCTTGGATTATTGCTTGAGCAGCTGCATGTGGTAAAATTACAGAATCTTACATACTGTTGGAGCCGAAGTTGTAATGCTGTGTGCAACAAGCAGTCCTTTGATCTTGTCTTTCAATTGGTGCCTGCACATTGATCTTGTTAGTACCTTAGTGCCAACCCAAATGCAAAGATTATGGCTAGGTGGTATCCCTACCTGTGATAGCTGAAAGTTTTCACAAGTAAGCTTCCTTTGTTTTGTTTTTCATTGTATTTAAGAACACATATAAGTTGTCTTAATGCAGCTTGTGGCCTGTCAGTCTTAAAACTGGTTAGTGGGCCTTGGAGAATAACTTTTTATATGGAAAATGCTGTGGAAAGCCACTTTGGGGCTAGATTCTGCACTCCAAGTGCCCCTGGAGAGGCTAAAGAAAAAATGTGCAACTAAGAGCTGAGTAGTTCTGGAGAGCCTGGGAGCCATTCCAGCCCTGTTCCCCACTGGTTATCTGTTTAGTGAGACAACACATTATAACCTTCTCACTGAGGGCATGAATTGCTGTGTTTACCAATTTGGTGGACAGCACCACACTCAGTGTCTGCCCCAAGTAGCACTGCTGCCTCTCTGCCTGTGTGTCACCCTGCAGCCTCAGCCCTGCTAGAGACCCATGGAGGTTATTCAGAGCTGTGCAGGCATCTGTCCCGCAGTACAATACCCCCAAACAATTCACTTAACCAGAAGAGAAAGTGAGAGATGTAGATTACTGCTGAAACAAAAGGAAAGGCTGGATGGTAAAATCAGAGTGATGGAAAATAGGTGTGTAAGCAAGGTCCACATCTATTCATAGGAGTGAAGCATCTGTCTCTCAGAGCCAATTTCAAGCTCCTTGAGTCCACAGGCTGAAATGTGCACCTGAAGGGCCTTCAACAGATCCCAGCCCAGGGCTTTAGAAGCTGAGAGCATTCTCGAACCCAGGAAGTGGTAGGTGGGGAAATGTGCATGCAGGAAAATAGATGCTCTTCGAAGATTACTCCCTTGTGTACCCTCCATACAACCATGCACTTTCACAGATCACTCTGGTAAGCCTCTATAAAAACAAACTGTGAAGAAGCATCTGCAGTTAATGTTTAAAGAGGCAGTTTCATCCAGAAACAATATTACCTCAATGATTTTAAATGGAGAGGTCTGGATTGTTTTGTAGTTTTCTTCATTTGAAGCCTGTGGATTTTATTCAGCAAAATGATGGGCCAAATATCCCAGAAGAGAAGTAAATAAGCTCCACTTGAAAAATGAGATTTGTATCCTAGAATGCATGGCAAAAGAGCTAACAGATTATGGTAGATGTCTAACTGAGCTGGGACCTCCAAAGCAGTGCCATAAGACAATCAGGGGTCATGCAGAATAGGGGAATGAACTAGGTGCAGAGAGCCAGTTGTGGCTGTATGCAGCATTAGGCATCAAAAAATATGTTAGAAATTTGGAAAAGGATTCAGAAAAGAACAGCAAAAATTACCTGAAGTCAATATAACTCACTTTACTGTGAGGTTATTTGAGAAGAATGGTCCATTTCATATGTTCAAAGTAATTGACTTGGTGGCGTTCTCTAAAGAGTTACCTGGAAAAGGGATCACAGACCTTTATTTTTGTGTAGCCAAAGAAGCTGAAGGAAGAAGGCAATGCCTAGGAGCCAGACCTAGAGTAATTCAGACCAGAAACAAAAATGGAAATGTTTATGGAGAGTAAGTCACAATTCACTGAGCAACATGGCAGATCTTTCTGTATTTGCAGCTTAAAAAAAAAAATAAAATACTATAATTCAGTTCAAATTTGCTGAAATTCAGTGGCTATACATGAGATCAGAATAGATGATATCTGTGATGTGCTTAAGTCCTTAGGAATAACTTGTGCTTGGATATTATGGTAAACATCACAACTTTTCAACTATTTGTTAGTTAACCACTTATTCATTTGTATAGAAATTAGGTTTCTGGCTTGAGCACAAGTATTGTAAGGAGAAATATGGCATCTATTATGTCCTGTTCAGTTATTGTAGTAAAAACTTCTCTTCTTGAAGAGGTAGATAGAGAAGGCAAGTTACAGAGCTGCAAAGACATGATGAAGAAAAGCATGAAGCAGAAATGGTTCCCAGACTTCTGGATGCAGTTCTGAATGTGTTTATATAGAAAAATAAACCTAATTTCTGATAAAATAACCAAAGCAGTACTGTTAGGAAATCTAAGGTATGAGTTGGAAAGCAAAATGGTTTCTCTTTTTATTCCCAATGCAGTACCTGGCAGTGTTAAAATACAGCATTGAACGCATGTACAAAAGGTTCCAACAGAAATAATGTGAGGGGGGAAAATTCACTATGCAGTGAGCTAGGTGGCAAGAGGCCAACAAGCTTCCTTTTTTGCATCTCACAGTAATATCATACATCCAAAAGCAGTGTACTGTCACTCTGTCAGAGTGTACATGAGCCTGAAGACTGATTCTGGGGAAAGCAGATATTCAGAGCAGCTTGGAGGTTAATTCTGAGGGTCCTTGTACACTGCCAGGGATGGATCCTGAAGCCCGTTTCCCAACTTTCTCAAATAAAAGCCTCATTTTTCTTCACTGAGTGTAAGCAAGGCTTTTTGTTTGTCCTTCTTCAAGGGTCACTCAGAGCTTCTGCTGGTTTTGAATGACCAGTGTCGGCTGTGTAACCCTGAAACTAGCCAGCATCACAGCTTATGGAAAGAGCAGAAGGCAGAGAGGCCCCTCAGAGAGCTCCCTGTGAGGAAACCCAGATCTCTTCCCACAGCCCTGCTGCCTGTCGGCAGGCCCTGGCTCACACTTACCAGCGTGGCAGCAAGGAGGGTCAGAGACTCAGACCTTCTTCCAACATACATTTTTCTTTTCTTTTTTTCCCTGCAGTTGCCTTTTCCTGCATGCAGCATCTGCCATCATTGGTAGAGCAAAGACAAGAGGTGTATTTGCAAGCAAGGAAGGCAAGGCTCAGCCTGTCACTGCCCTAGCCAGGTTCAGGAACTCCAGAGCAGTAGCTAGCAGCACAGGACTCATTTCCAGCCAGCAGATGAAAAGCAGGAGGTCAGGAACAAGTTAAGGTCAGCAGATCAAGCTGGAGTAAATGGTGAAAGTTAAAAAACTTATTTCCATATCTGTCCTCGGGGAACAGCTTGCAAGCTGGGACTTGCAGGAGACCTGGCTCTGTCTCTACAGCATCACTGCCCTCTTCACCCAAATACACTGTGGTGGTAATTTCACATCCTAATGCCCCATCTTCCCCATCTACTGAATGGGGATTCCTCAGCTACTTCTTGCAAGACACTAAAATTTTTGGAAAAGGGAGGCTAAGTCAGAGATGGCAAGGATGAGTAAGGCAAACCAGCCCGATAAATGCCAGTGAAAGTGTGATGTTATCATGGACTACTTGCTGTGTGATCTTCTTGCCAGCTCCTCTGTGAAGCAGGTATTTCAGCCTTTACATTACAATAAGCCGAAGCCCACAAACACCAGTGGGAAGAGGCTAGTGGAGTTAAATGGTCTTTGGCTGAAATGTTGTGCAAGAGACATTGCTCTCTGCAAGAGACTTCCAAGACATCTGAGCTACGACTCTTGCAAGGGTAACAATTCTCCTGCATGTACCAAACAGCGCAAGGAGAAAGCCACCCTCTTCCATATTTTCAGCATGATGAGTGTGGGGTTTTCATTGCAGTTGGAGTGATACACAGAAATTGCAAATTGGCAGGAGACTGATGGCCCTGAGGAACTTGAAGATGTGCCATGCCTTTAGTTTATATCAGTGCAGGCTGAGGAGAGCCCTGGTCCATGTTTTATAACATGTGGTTTGTTTCTGTTACAGCCCCATCAACATAAAACAAGAAAGCAAAAGGGTTTTGAGGCTTTCATGTGTGTCATTGTCAGCTGGTCTCAACCAGAACATCATTTGGTAGGTTATATTTTAGCCCAAGTCTGTTACAGGATCACCTATCCTCAAATAACTACAACACTTTTGCTCTCCTGTTTTGATGAAAATTACTTTTGATTGACAGAGCCATCGCTGCTTCATGTTATTCACAAGGACATTGCCTTTCTGAATAACATCTCTCCAATCAGCATGGTGTGTGTGCACCAGAAACTTGCCAGAAGCTGCAGATATTTGGAGAACACGTATTTTCCTACCAAGGTGTCACACATTGCTCATAGAGAGGGAGTGGCTTCTTAATCCAGCACAGTGATGGGCTGGTTGGGCTGCTAAGGCAGGGGTTGCATCTGCCCTCCTCTGGAAAACCTTTCTGTCCTGCTCCCTGTCCTGTTCTTATATGCAAGGACTGTTCAGTCCTTCTTCATGGTGAGTTAGCTGTCTCAATAAGGCAAAGACTAGGCACTGCCTCACTCCAAGACATCCCTCCGCCAGTGCCACAAGCCGTACCACCATGGTGCGGAACATGCATCACATCCTCTGTTCACATAGAGTGTCCAGAAAGAAGCAGCTGAATTAGGGCTGCCTTGAAAGGGCCGTTCATCCCTGCTGTGTGCACATGTTAGGACACAGCATTTCATTGTGAAAGCCTCACCTCCCATGTCTTCCTGATCCCCAGGGTGTCCCCTCTGCAGCCTGGACCATTGCTACCCTGTGTTCTTGCTTTCTCTGCCTGCTGCTCTACTTGTTTTCGAGGCAAGTTTTTCCCCTCAGGCCCAGCCCAGAGAAAGAGAGAGCTCTCAAGGCACATGTACATAAATAAGCTCTTTACCAAATCGGGATCCTAATGTGAGTATCAGTGGTAAAAAGGGCTTTTCACATTCATAAAACCTGGGATCAGGTGCCAAACACTGTTCAAGGGGAAGTTCCTTATTTAAATGTATTGATTTCACTTAATTAGTTTAAATTTAAAAATCTCTCAAGGGAACTGATGAGATCTAGTGGATTTAATGTAGAGCTTATTTTATATATTTCTACAGATAAAGGCATTTCAAGACTCTGTAAAGAATGGCTTCTGGTATTTGCTTGATGTGTTCCAGTGGATTGCCTGGGTGCTATGATAAGGAGGCACTACATTATCATTACAATAGTCCTAATTAAGCTGATTGTAAAATTTCATTACATTCCTGGGAAACTTGGAAACCTGGGCCCAGGAAGCTAAAGAACCACCCATCTTTCCTGTTTGCTTAAATTCAGCAATGGTTGGTTGCATGGGATGCCTCAACTTCTTAATGTCTAATGCAAGATATATTAATAGCTCAGACTTACAGAAAATGTTAGCTCTCCTAACTCAGACACTTTTAAAGTCTAAGGGAAGCAACAACATTGTTAGTCATGTAAATTCTTTTCTCAGCTGTTTACAGAAGGGGTTCTCATGGAAAGAGAGGCATACTGGAGTAAAATACACAACCATGCTCATTAAGCAAATTCGACACATAGCTGCTGGCTATAATTTGAGAGTAATAAATAACTGCAAGTTAGCACGGTATTCAAGTTTTGCCAGTATGTTCGTGTCACTGGTGCAGTAACATCTTAAGTGCTGTAATGCAACGTGATTGCTAGTAAATCATGCAATATTTTAAAAAGTTACTCCTGTCAAAATATGTTCCACACTTTGACATCCATGATTCTTTTGAGAAGTACTCGGCAAGGTTTCAATTTTACTGTGCTTATTTTGCATGGTTTTGAGTGCTGCCGTGTTACTAAAGAGCCATTTCAAGCTAGTCAGAGCTTATCAGGAAGGCATTTCCCTCAGCATTTGATATCTAAATATTGAAGGGTGTTCTCTGTTTATTACTAAAGACTAAGCCAGTGTTGTTAGGCTCGGGCACGATCAACTTTTATTGTGCTTTTGATCAGAGAGCTGACGGTACCTTCTGTCTTGAAAATCCCTTTCATTTGCAATGTTACATTAAGAAAAAAAAATAAATAGTAATTGCTACTAGTTAGGAGGGCTACTAAAAAAATTGCACTTTCAAGCAAACTCTGTTTCTGACCAAAAGGAAAAAATGACAACAGTGCTGTGGCTTTGTCCAGACAAGTTGAAGCAGAGGCGTGTTGACTTCCTTGGTGTTCTTTGCCCCCAAGTTCTGCTCCATGTTCATGTTTGCTTTAACTTGACAATATTGTCACAGGGGGGAGAAGCCGAAGCAGTGCCAAAGAAGTGGGCTGGCAGAGGTGCTTCCAGACAACTGGGATGATTTCCTTGTGAATCACCCGTCTCATGAAGGAAAGTACCCATCCCCAGCTCTGAAGGTGGGGAGGCAGAAGGAAAGTAAGGAGATCCTTGCTATTGCCTCTCACACTGGAAACATTTTGTGAATGACATTAACAACTTGGTGAGCGTAGGAAAGGGGATTCTCTTTCATCCAAGGGGATTTATGTGCTATTTCATTTGTGTTGTTCATTTTTCATGGGTGTTGGCATGGAGGCAGGCTACACATTGAGGACTCTGGAAAAGACTCCCCTGAGGAAATTACTGTACTCCATGTACATATTTGTCTTTCAACTGTTCGGTAAGGAGAGCCTCAGAAGGGTCATTTCCTGCTTACACCTCTGATGGTCCTGGGACAGCAAGACAAGAGCAGAAGCAGAGCAAAATGCTTGGTGGTTCTTTGATCTCACCCTCTTTTCCCCTTCCTCTGTGTCATCTGCAGTTCCCTGCTGCCTTGTGCCCTGGGATCAAAGCAATGCTGAACTGAAGAGGTAGTGTTTTATCTGTGTCTTGTCCTGGTGTAAGAAACAGAATAAATTCTGGAGAAGCAGAGAATTGATCTTGGGGACAGCATGTCAGTTCAAAGCTTTCAACTCATCGTTATCCTTTGCTGTAAAGAAGTAAAGGGGAGAAGATGGTCCAGAGGCTGTAGTAGTTTTGGGTACTTGTACAGTCCCTTCCTGCAGCACAGGCTCTCTGCTGCAACTGTCATTTTATCAGCAGCATGGCAGAGAGGGGATGAGGCATAAGAGAGTTAATTCATTTGCTACAGACTATGAGCTGAGAGCCAGGATTCCCCCCTCACAGAACCTGGATTTGGGTTTAGTAGTGAACTGTTCCTCACCAGAGCCAGTGTTGAGCACTGCCAGACTACAAGCCCTTTGTACCCACATGCGTACAGGAAACGGAGAGCATCCAAACTGCAGAAATGCCACACAAGTATTTAAAAGTTTTGCTTGAACTGTACATCAAAATTCACTGAATTAAGCGAAATTTATTTCAATATTACAGACATATTTGTGTTGATAGAAATACGTATCACTGTAACAAAAACTACTTTCTTTCTCTCCCAAAAATTAGAAAACATTTTAAAAAACTTTGATGAAGGTAGTGGAAAGCTAAATTAAATTAACAAATCTTCATTTAAAAATGCTAGTAAAACACAGAGGGGGAAGTAATTATCTATGCACAATATTCTACAGTTTGTGTTGCTAAAGGCTTTGTTCAGCAAAAGGCTTAACACTGCTTAGCTTTAGGCACAGAAACATGAAAATAAGAAAAATAACTAAAAAACAAACAAACAAAAGACTTTCTCTAACAGTGGAGTTGTGTCCCAAGAAGACCTTGCTAGAGGCTTGGATTGACCAAAGGGAGTGAAAGAAAAAGGATAATACACACAAACACACACACACACATATATATATATATACAGGGAAAGCAATACATCAGATGTTCTTGTGGATACCCCATAGTGTTCAGGGTGGTGGTAATGTTTGCAAAATATTATATAATCGAACTTCCTGAGGAACATAGTCTAAGGCAACTGTGGGGCAAGGTTTTTGATGTTTTTCGTAGAACAATTAATGAAATATTTCTTACGTAAGAATGGAACTGTCAGTAAGGAAATAAAAAAGTCCAGGAATATACCAGAAAACAGGTTTTGGACTTCTTTTTGCATACATTTGCTTAAATATTCTCATGTTGGAAAGTTGAGTTAAAATCTTTGGTTTACTGGGTTGATCTTAGACATCCTCAAAAAATTGTCAATGCGAAGTCTTAGGGGTACTTTCTTGCTTCTGTAGTAATGTTTAGTAGCTTGGAACGGAAATATTTTTAAAATTTTTATCCACATATGGTGTTTTCTGTGAGGCTGTTTGTCTGGTTCAAAGGCACATCTGATGGGATTTTGTAGAAACAGGGTTTGATTTTGTATTTGCAAAGGATGATTGAAACATTTGTTGTAAAGTCAGCTTTGGTATGTAAGCTTTGCATATGCAAGCAGACAGGAGAAGCCAGAAACTCGTAGTTGGATTCCCTAAATCCAAAAAGCTACAGATAAAAATTTGCCAATTAAATTTTCTTTTGCAAAGCATTTCATATGAATTGCAGTACACTGATAGTGAAGCTTCTGGCTGCGAAAAAAAAAACTTTTTTTTTTTGTCCTGGAGCAGCAGAGGGAGCTATGCCGACATAATTAGCTGTATTCCCGGGATTCTGCAACAGTGAATGGAGACTTTTGTGTGAGGCCTGTTCCTGCCATCTGTAGACATCAGTATCTCAAAAATACATTGAACTGTGATACTGGCCTCAGGGAAGGGATAGAACATGTGTCTGAGAAGTAACCAACAAGATGAGAAAGCAAAACGAGGTACAATGTTCAAGGTCTCTTAGGCAATGAAAAGCCTGAGAGACCTTGCAGGTTGGTGGGATGCATGCTTTTCAGGCACTTTGACATTTTTGAAAATTGCGTTTTACATTTCAAGAATGTGGGGAATTCCAGTCATTACTTTGGAAGCCCAGAATGGCCTTTTTTCCATCATCTACATCTTCCTACACCTTCACCCTGACAATGGCTCCAACTCAGAAAGCTTTTTGCCATCTCCTCAAAACATATGCTTATACTCCACTGACTACTCTGAGGTGTAAGCATACATTGACAGTAAGACACATGCTTAAACACATGGCTGAATAAGAAAGAGCTTAATTGCTTATACTTAAGCATATATCCAAACTTTTTATAATACTTCTTGAAGAGATTTACTTGTAGGCCTGTTAATGCCCAGCAGTAAATCCTTTGGGAGCTAAATATCTGGAAAATCTAGTAATTTTTATACATAGCCACATGATAAAAAAGAACTAATTTTTCTGCACTGTTCTCATATATAGGTATATTGGATGAGTTTACATGTGTATATGTTCCTTTATGTATGGATATATACATGTACAAAAATAAATTTTCATGAAGCTATGTAACAACTTATATCTTTCCCTTCCTATCTTATCTCTTTTTGAGGCTTCATTTTGAGGCCAGCAACCATGGGGGGAAACTTGTAAATGCAAACACAAACCAGTGTCTCAGAGGTCACCACAGAATTTTTGGTTCTTCGTTGGGGGGAGTGAAACTGCCCAAGGCAAAGCAAAAACTTAAGAAGACATAACCTTGCAGAAGAGATAAACTTTAGTCTCCATTACTAGCCGAACCAGCTCCTAAATAACCAAGTTTACAAAATAATTAGTTTGAGAAAGAGGAGTGCACTCATCCAGACGTTCATTTGAGCCTATAGCCTGCTAATTCTTGCAACTTTTCCTTGCAGCCAGAAGGTTAAAATGGGGGGGATTCAGGGAGGAGAAATGGTGTTAGGAAAAGCTAAGTTTCTCTTTTAATGTTGCAGTTGCAAAAGGTGGGGTGAACAGGGAAAATTCAAAACACTTTGGGACTTACCAGAGAACCACAAGCGCTGTTAGCACTGCCTTGTGCACTGGTCTCAGGAGACCCAGGCTTTCCTGGTCATTTCCCACTGATCTGAGCCAAGGCGGGATCTGACCCACAGCAGCAGGGACCTCCAGGCTTTGGAGCTCCTCTTTAGGATAATCCTAGTTTCTCATGCCTAGTGCCTTTCTCTTTAGGTGAGCAGTGTGTTTAATAGCAGGTCTTTCCTTGACTCAGTCCAACTTTTTTTTTATATGACTGCTTTGGTGGGACACTGCTTCAGTCTGTTTATCCAGGAGTCTGTTAGACACCTTTAGAGTTTCTATTATTTGCTTGTTTTCAAAAGTGGGGATAAGTAAAACAAGATAAATTAGGTTTTAACCCTCAGTACACATGTATTTAGCAGTCAAATACTGCAGCATTTAGTGTGTCAGAAAAACCATCAAGATTTAATATGATGTTCGTTGAGAAAGGATTTAGCATAAAAATCTAAATCTATAATAAACAAGTTCAAGGCAAGCTTATATATATGGAAATTATTCAACTAGTTGAACTCTGAGTACTTCTTACAGAGGTGTAAAGGATAGGCCAGATAAACTGACTATTGTCTTTGTATAGAATTACAGAAACATTTGTTTGCAGTTTTACTCAGTCAGGCATTTTAATATTAAATTATTTGCTCTTTTTACTCAGTACACAAAGAAGCCAGAGAATAACAGAAAGGTCAGTAGTAAAGGAGGGTTCTCAAGTTGTCTATAAAATAGATGTTTCCTGAAGCATTTCCCTGACTTCTCTGCATGCCCAGGGGCAGGACAGGGAACTGTAGCCCTGCAGTCAGGAGAGCAGCAGTGAGCGCGTAGGGAACCAGGTATTTGTGTGAGTATTTTGATCCCCCTGGAGAGAATGCGTTTCAGCACCTGGGAGGATCTGGGCCTGCGCATCGCTGAAGCTCCTTTCTTCTCCACTATTATGGATAATAATATATGGATACTGAAATGAAAGGAGTGAAACGCAGCCTCATGTTTGACATGGGAAGTGATCTGAAGCCTGTAAATTGGTTGAAGGATCAGCTGCTTCATTAGACTGGTAAACTCATGCTTGAACTCTTGATTTCCCTCACCTTTACTTTCTTTCTGTGAATTCATGTTTTTGTTATCTAAGGGTGAAACCTCCTGAAACCTCAAAGTCTGCAGCTCCATACACGTCCGCAGTAGTGGGAATTGTGTCCCCAAACTCATGTCTCAGGTCTGTCCCTCATTAGGGGAAACCTCAGGCTGTGAGAATCAAATGCCACAGTCCTTAATGAAGATACTCCCTGTTCAGCACAAGAGCAGCTAAAGGCAAGAGCCTTTCACTAGTAGAAACATGTGGCCTATGGATATTTTGCAGTCTCTTTCTTCTCTTCCTCCTTTTTATGTCTGTCTTTATATTTGCTGACTCCATTTATTGTGACTGAATGCAACAGAATAAACACCTTCTAGCTCACTTTGTTTCTTCTTAATAATTTCAAGGCTTTTTCCTTTCTTTAGTTATTGATACTTTTCAGCATCAGGAGTAACAGAGAAGGAATTGCAAACAAGTCCATTGTAGAAGACCGCAGCCTAAAGGATTAAGCAGAGAAGCTTTCTGGGAGACCAATAAAAAGGTGTGTGGCAGGAAGACTACAAGAAAGAAAGTCCAGGAGAGAAAGCCAGGGAGAAGTGAAAACTAACTTCCTTTCCCTACTACTTCTGCCAGGATTATGGTTTTGTTATAAGGACTATACAAGGAGCAGTGATTTCACTGTGCTTCCTTAGGTACTTTTTTGAATACGGACCTTGATAGCTCCTGACCAGAGTAAGAAGTTTGCACTAACCTTGTCCTCTTGCAGAAACTGTTTTCCTCTGTTCTGCCCCAGCTACTCTGTCCATTGCTCTAGCAGAGGTAGTGTTAAGGCTGTGTCCTTTCTCTGCCTACCTTATCCTGGGAAGGATGCGAAGTCTGAACAATCTTATAATAAGGTTTAATTTCTTGTGGTGAAAAAGGAAGATGTAGTTGCCTAATATTTGCATAAATCTGAGTACATTTTAAAGATTAGTAATATAGTCTGGACTATAGTATATCAGAGCAAGGGATAAAGGTGTTCATGCTGGTGGGACTGGCAGGGTCCCTTTGCATGACTAGTCATTCATATGTTTTTTTTAATTCTTTGCAAACAAGCATCACTTCATTTTTACAAAGCAAACACCTGTGAGACTTGCAGTTCATTTGCTGCATTGTAACAAATGTTTTGTTTGCAGACTTCCTGATTTTTTTTAGAAGATAGAAATGGTCTATACAACAGAAAGACTGATCAATGTAGTTCATTTGAAACTTGCTCTTCAGTTGTCCCTATCTGTTACCACTATGGAAAATGTCTGAAGCACTGACACAACTCATTACAGCTGGGACTGAGTCCCCTTCAAAATCTTTACCATCCAGTCAATAAACAAAAGATAAAATCAACAGCAAATGTCAACAGTATATTTCCATTACAGAAATAGAAAAAGAAGCAAACTCAAGGTTGACATAGCTATGTAAACATTGTTAATCATGAGTGATAAAGGCTTATGGGGCTTTTGGGAAGTGGCTGAATCCCTTAACCATCCATGTCTAGACAGACTTATTAGTTCTGGGCATGACATGGAGGTGAGGAGGAAAGGTTCCTTCCTCCACTGTGAAAAAATGTTAGCAAACATTCAGTAATTTTGATGAATACCTATGTTTCGTACACAAAACGTTGCCTATGCTCATGGAGATGCCCTCCTGGGGCAAGCAAGCACTGCAGCTTGGAGTCCTTTCATCCTACAGATCCCATCAAAACCTCTCAAGTCTGGAAAGATGCTCTCTGATTAAAATGGAAGCTGCAATTTTCAAGCAATAACAGAAACTAATAGGAGGAGCTTTAGCATAAGCAAGGCAAGTTCTCAAGCTTCTGAGGACAATGCCAGCATTGGAAATACTGGTGTGTTTAAATGGCAGAAGCTGAGCCATGAGTTTCTTCCTTCTGGAAAGCATATCTCCTTTGAGGTGACCTTTGCTAGGGCAGAGGTTAGTTATGCTAAGCAAAGATCTCAGCTCCTCCTTCAGAGGATGGAAACAGAAGTGTGAAAATATGAATCAGTTTTGATGTCAAACTAGTCTACTTAGCACAATAGCACAATACAAAAAATTGAGTGGATTCTTCATAGTTTATATACAGCTGGTCTGATGCAAATGACAGCATGAAGATGAGTGTTTGCCTTACTTCAAGAATACTCTTTGCCATATTTACATGATGGAGATTGCAGCAGCATCCTTTGAGACTGCTTGGAAACTTGTTGGCACAAATTTGTTCTTATTCTTAAATTCTTAGTCACTATGAATCATTGACTTCTTTTGACAAGCCTCCAGCCTCACCTATAAAGAGATTTATTTGTAGGCTCTTAAAACAATGTGTGGCTGGAGAAAGAGTTGCTTATTTTGGTTAACCACCAGACAGTTAGACTGCACTCACAATGCATAAGCAAGCAAAATGTTCAGTTACAAAGTTTGGCTGCATTCTAATATAAACATCATCTATCCTCCAAGGCTGCACTTTTAGGGGAAATTGGGATCATACCACACAGCATCCCCAATTGTCATCTCTTCTTTATCTAGACTTCTCTGTTGGGAATAAATAATATTCATTAAATCATAGATTTGCTATTTTTATTAGAAAAACAATGAACTACTGTTCTGTGCCTTGCAAAGTGCAATGGTTTCCTAGCTCTGAATGTGAAATAAAAGCATTCTTACTTGCATGGGTTATAAAAGTGTTATGAAATATTGGAGATGCTGATAGCAATTAGCTGGGGGGATGTTTTCCTGATTTTTGAGAGTTTAGCCATTTTTATCCTCTGTACTTCCCATGGACTATGTCTATACTTCTATAGATTGCAGGGTAGTGTTAAAGTACCAAACCAAGTTAAAGCCACCTAACCAGAAACTGATAGTTCTCCAACCATGGAAGCACAACATAACACAGACAGACCTGAGAAATCAGACAGATACTGCTGCCTGCAGTTCAGGCTGCTTCGGCCAGATTGAGTACCTTCATACCACTGCGCAGGCTTTCAGGATAGACCTGCTTCTGTGCCTTTCAGTCAAGGTGCTGTGTTTTGAAGGAAGAATAAGGAAGTTTCTGTTTAATGAATGTAGTCAGGGTTGCTGGGAGAAGTGCTCCCTGGGTTCCTTCTGGTCCCACTGAATTTACCTTTCTTAAAGCTGTCATATATGGATTTCCATGCTGGTACAAATTTTGGCTGATGTATCAACGCAGACAATGTTATGCTTACTATGAGGCTGAGGCAGTGAGTAAAGCATGACAAACTTTCAAAAGTAAATATAAAATTGCCCAGTGTTGCAAACACTTGGGAACACAATGAGGACATGTCATTGCACAGTTTGTTTCTCTTCTACATAAGTATTTGGTATGCAAGTAATTCCAATCTCATGAGCCATCCTTTGGAAATCCTTCTTTTGCTTATAACTGAACTTAACTACTGATATACAGGGTTGGATCAAAGGTCTGTTAAGCCAAGTAACTTTACTTTGGGTGACTATTTTTTAATAAAAGAAATGGTAATGTAATCCATATGCCACTTCCAGAATTAAAGCCAAAGCAATATCCCAGTGCATGTGAGGTGAGGTGTCCACAAAAGGGCTATGCCTGCTGATCCTGAACATGTCCTCAAAAGACACAGTAATTGGTTTAACTACTCCCTTTAATGGTTTTGAACATTACATGTCTTGAAGTTTTTGTTGTGGCATCATGCTGATGGCTAGGAATTATCTCTAACACTCTTGCTCCATGTAATGAGCTGATAAAGGCGGAGGCAGTGGCACTGCTGTTTCATGTGATGAACTTCCCCTCCTTCCCAGGTCCCATTCAGTCACACAAAGTCTCTCATCTACCCCAGAAAGCAACATAGACATGCCAAGTAACACTGAAAGTGAAGGAAGAATGCTTTCAGGATTGTTGACCAAGGCTGAATCAGCTGTAGGAGCAGGGATTCACATTTGCTTTGCCTGATGGATAAAAAACTCAGAAAGAGGCCATGCTGTTCTGGTTTAGAGGCGGGAGGGGATGGGGGTGCTGCATCTTCCCTTCCCTTCCCTTCCCTTCCCTTCCCTTCCCTTCCCTTCCCTTCCCTTCCCTTCCCTTCCCTTCCCTTCCCTTCCCTTCCCTTCCCTTCCCTTCCCTTCCCTTCCCTTCCCTTCCCTTCCCTTCCCTTCCCTTCCCTTCCCTTCCCTTCCCTTCCCTTCCCTTCCCTTCCCTTCCCTTCCCTTCCCTTCCCTTCTCCCTTCCCTTCCCTTCCCTTCCCTTCCCTTCCCTTCCCTTCCCTTCCCTTCCCTTCCCTTCCCTTCCCTTCCCTTCCCTTCCCTTCCCTTCCCTTCCCTTCCCTTCCCTTCCCTTCCCTTCCCTGCCCTGCCCTGCCCTGCCCTGCCCTGCCCTGCCCTGCCCTGCCCTGCCCTGCCCTGCCCTTAAGCGAAGCATTAGTTTTGAGATCTAGTATTCTGGTACGTCAGAGTGCTGAGAACTTGGGAATAACACTGAACCAGGCCTGGATCACATAGATCTGTCTAACACTAACTTCTGTGATAAATCAAGTGCAACCTATCTAAAACAGCACACCTGAAATACACTATTATTTCTTTGCCTCTCATCCTCCACTGTGAGAATAGCTTCTTGTGTCATCATGGTGATAACTGCATGTTTCTGAAGCTTTTCAGATAACACAGAATCATAGAATTATTTGGGTTGGAAATCTTTGAGATCATCAGGTCCAACCATTAACCCAGGACTGCCAAGTCCATCACTAAACCATGTCCCTAAACAACACATCTAAGCATTTTTTAAACACCTCCAGGGATGGTGATTCCACCATCTCCCTGGGAAGTCTCTTCCAATGCTTCACCCTTTCAGTGAAGAATTTTTTCCTAATATCCAATCTAAACCTTCCCAAACATAACTTGAGGCCATTTCCTCTTTTTCTGCCACTTGTTATCTAGAAGAGACCAACCCCACCTGCTACAACCCCCTTCCAGGTAGTTCTAGAGATCAGTAAGTTCCCCACTGAGCCTCCTTTTTCTGGACTAAACACCCCCAGATCCCTCAGCTGATCCTCAGAAGACTTGTGCTCCAGACCCTTCACCACCTTTGTTGCCCTTCTCTGGACACGCTCCAGCACCTCAGTGTCCCTCTTGCAGTGAGGGGCCCAAAACTGAACACGGTGTTTGAGGTGTGGCCTCACCAGTGCCAAGTACAGGGGGATGATCGCTGACCTTGTCCTGCTGGCCACACTGTTTCTGGTACAAGCCAGGATGCCATTGGCAGTCTTGACTACCTGGGCAAACAGGTGGCTCACGTTCAACCAGCTGTTGACCAACACTCCCACGTCCTTTCCTGCCAAGCAGCTTTCCAGCCACTCTTCCCAAGCCTGTAACCTTCCTTGGGGCTGTTGTGACCCATGTGCAGGACCTGGCACTTCTCCTTGTTGAACCTCATACAATTGGCTTCAGCCCATCAGTCCAGCCTGTCCAGATCCCTCTGCAGAGCCTTCCTACCATCAACACTCTGTCCAGCTTGGTGTTCTCTGCAGACTTACTGTGGGTGCACTCAATCCCCTGGTCCAGACTCCAGTATCAAGAAAGATACTGAACAGGACTGGCCCCAATACTGAGCCCTGGGGCACACCACTTGTCACCTGTCACCAGCTGGATGCACCGCCATTTACTACCACCTGGCCTCAGCTTTTTACCCGGCAAGAGCAGACCCGTGAAAGCCATGAGCAGCCAGTTTCTCCAGGAGAATGCTGTGGGAGACAGTGTCAAAGGCTTTACTAAGGTCCAGGCAGACAGCATCCACAGCCTTTCCCTCATCCACTAGGCAGCTCACCTTGTAGTAGAAGAAGATTAGTTTTGTCAAGCAGGACATGCCTGTCATAAACCCCTGCTGGCTGGGCCTCTTCTACTGGTTGTGCTGCACATGCTGCATGTTGGCACTCAAGATGACCTGCTCCATAACCTTCCCCAGCACTGAGGTCAGGCTGACAGGCCTGTAGTTCCTTCCCTCAGTTCTCCTTCCTGCCCTTCTTGTATATGTAGATTTCATATAATAGTGAAAGCCATAGTAGTTGAGGAAATTAATAGCAGTCCATTTTAATTGGATTTTAAATACTGAGTAACTACTGGAGAATGAAAGAAAACTGGAGAAAGGGAATTATATAAATACCAGAATGGGGGACAATTCCACACTTTAGAAAAAGAGAGGGAAGTAATGATACATTCTTAACTGCAAAAACCACATTACTTCTCTCCAAGTACTAAGTAAATTTGAGGTCAGACTGTTGAAACCTGAATCATGATCCATCTACAAAAAACAACCAAACCGGGGACTCGGGCATTATCTAACATTTCAGTGCTTAATATTGCAAACTTAATGTCCTTCTTGTGTAATTATCCATGCAAAATATATACTTAATCTTGCTCCTTTTGACTTTTGAGTTATAGATCTTGATAATCTCATATTTGTAACTAATACAGCTGTAATCCTGTCAGGAAGTTTTAGTGTAACAGAAACCCCAAGATGAAAATTCCAGATACCTTATCTCCAAGATGCATGTACCTAAAAGGACCTTGCAAGAACTGAAAGTGGAAAGTTTGTTGAAGTGAATCTGAGTGCTGATTTAAAGGTAGTTTTACTGCTGTAGCTCTCTCTACAGACTTTAACTGCAGAAACTGGGAGATGTCCTTGAAGAGTGTGTGGTGCAGTGGGCGGGAACGAGTTCATGTATACCTCTGTGTGCTGTTTTGAGCTCTGGTAGGATGACAGAAGCCAAACTTCACTATTCTGTGCTACAGAGCTGGATCCTGCCCTTTGGCTGAGCAATGCCAGCAGCAGCCCATGTCGAGAAGATGGCAGCAAGTTAGGGGCTGTAGCTGCGCCATCCCATCTGTGCATCAGAAGACTCTCTTCCTGTTTGTAAGATGTGGTGACGTTTTTTTCTTGTTGTGTTTATCTCCAAGGCACACATAAACAAGGAGATCTACCTTCTTGGGTTAACATTCACATTTCCCTTTTGCCTGTGACTTGAATCATCCTCTCTGCTAAAAGCGTGGAGATACCTCACAGACAGTGGAAAGGGATATTACACACGACCTGCAACATGCTATAGAAAATCTGTAGGGAAGTTGAATGTTCCCTGCATCCTGCCAGGCACTGGGCTGGGTCATCACAGTGTACCAACACATGATCTTCTGCGTAGAGCCAGCCAAACCCAAGGGCTGAGAAAACAAAACTTTCCCATTTCATTGTGGCGTGCCAGACATTCCCCTGCAGAGCTGTCCCCATGAGCCTGGGAATGGTCACCTCTGCCCATGTGCTCCCCTGCTGCTTTCACTTCAGCAGGAGCTCCCTAGTCCTGTCCCTCCAGGTGACTGCTGTCCTTGGGCAGGAGATTTCAGGGGAACATGTACATACGCCATTTGACTGAAGTTCTGGAATGTGATTGAGTAAATCGCTATTTCTTGGGTACTTCCTGCTGCACACATTTGTAGCAAGCGGATTTCCCAACTTCTTCTTTTAAACCTGTGCCAGATTAATAAATCTGAGTGAAATGAGAATAGACCAAGGTATCTTTTTCACTAGACCAGACCCGTAAATCCTCTCACAGACAAAGTTCAGAATACTTTGGTTTTACATTAGTTCTTTTATCTCCTCTGGCAACAAAATTATCCAGTGAAAAGTAGCCTTTGTGGTACTTCTGGACTCATCAGAAGAGAGATTTCTGCAGAGTTTTAGAAAATTAGGTCTTTGGTTATTGTCTTAAATACAGCTTCAGCCTGTATAGGCACTGCATGAACACAGGAAGAAGCACTGTTGCTGTTCCAAAGTGCTTAAGACACACATTGTAGCTATACCAGGAGTATTTCATTAGCATCAAAGTATGGAGATCCTGCTTCTTCTTTCCATTGCTACAAATGGTGCAAACTAGTATAGCTATATTATAGTTTTTCCGGTCTAATTATATCTGTATCAAGGTGATCTGCATCATCCTGTTAGTGGGGACTGTCCTTCACACTCTATGGCAAGGGAGACCCGAAGAGCACAGCTTGTCCTGGTTGAGCATTATGCACCTCCCACAGCTGCCTCAAGGTCTGTGTGGAGCCCCAGCATTTCTAAACATCACTGACCGAGCTGTATGCAGTGCTTGTTTCTCTTTACAGTTTCATGCAGGAGGTCAACAAAGTGGGCAATCCTTTCTGACCGAGATTTCCCAGTCTTCGTTCAGCAACAGGATGGAAGGGAAGCAGGGAAAGGATCTGATCCAAATTGAGCTTTTTGAGCTTTTCCTGTCCTTCTCCAAGTCTGTGCTTAGCACAGATTGCCATGACATCACATTGTACATATTAGGGACTGTTTCAGAGCATCCAAAGCTGCTTCATAAAAAGCATCTCGCCTAAAAGAAGTCCTGGCTGCCAGATGTGAAAGTTTATTCACTAGTAGCCATTGAGGACGTGACAGCCTTTAGGGATTTTACAGGCTGAGTCATTGGATAGTGACTAAGAATGGTTATTCACCAGTAGCTGACAACTAAACAGTCTTCTGACCTTGTGGGACAGCATCCTTCAAAGCTTTGCAGAAAGTTTACTTTAACCCTGTATTTAGTTGTCAGGTTTTAGGTTGAACGTTATGACAAACACTGTAATCAGCTGTCTCAGAGATGTTCAGAAACCTATTACCATAAGAGCTCCTTGTCATAATTATTAATCATAACATTCCCAGAAGCAGATCTTCCTATGCACCATGACTGTTGAATGCAAGTGCTGTAAAGCAGCCTTCCCCATCCATTTCCTATGTAGGCAACAGATAAAAAAATAATCAGTAATCTGTAGCTACTTCCTGTGAACAGCAGAAGTGGTTACTCAGGACTACTGATTGTGCCACGCAGCAGGGATATTAATTTTTCATAGTCCTGATCCTTGTCAAGGCCAAATAAAGTCAGATTCAGAAGATGTAGAGCTATTTCCATTGATTTTACTTCAGAGGACTGATTTGCACTGAATCAGTACCAAACCCCGTTTATGCTTTCCTACCAGTTGGGGTTACAAGGCTGTTGAGCCAGGATCAGGGACTCAAGCAGTTGCGTAATTTTATGGTTTTTTGCACAAGGTAAGAATTAAATCTATTTTATCTCTAGCTCAGCCTTGTTAGATCAAGCTGGAAAGACACTCAGGTGTCAAAAATTAGCTTATTTTCTTTTTTCACCCCTCATAAGTTTTATGAGAATATAAGAAATCAAAATCATAATAAGAACTTGGTATTTGACTTCCACAGTGTCCTGGGATGGTCTCATGCACATCATATCCTCCTTAATCAGGGTAACACTTCTTGTGTTCCCACAACAGCAGAGACACAGCCCTTAGAAAACAGAAAGTGAGGGGTTGTCCCTGCCCCTTTTTTTGCTTATTTCACACTGTTGTGCAGATCTTCTTGCTTGTTTTTTTCTCTTGCTTCATACCTTCCTGTGTTCTCTTGATCCTTGCTGTTCGGCCATTTGTAAGGCATAAGTGGAGTTGGTTTCTGTCCTGTTTCTTTTCTTCATAGTTTAATCTTTAAGTCTCTAACTGACTCTCCCTCCATTGACACTGGAATTTGAAGGTGTGATTTTTGACACTAGAAACTGGTGGCCTCCTGTGCAGCAGCTGACAGAGTATCTTTAAATGACAGAAATGCAGGTGTCATGTGTTGACTTAAATCCTACAGATAGGTGGTAGTTTCTATAGTGTGTTTCTCATTTGTACTTTAGATTCAGGACAGCCCAGACATTCCCAACCGAAGAAAGAAGGTAACCTGTAGAAGAAAAAAAGGATATTCTTCCTATGGAACAGGTGGTCCATGTGACAAAGTTTTAGGTCTGCTTTTTTTCTGGTGTTAATAATCACAACTGTACAGTGTGACAGCAGTGTTTTCTGATTTTACTCCCTGGGTTTTCCTAAGAATCCTTACACTCAGTTTAACTTTTTGACTGTACCTGAATGGCATTTTTGTAAGATTGTCGTGACCCTGAAAAGTGGCAATAGCTAGTGTCTTAACCTGTTGTTGGGTCTCTAAAGTCAGGAATGTTATTTCTTGGCTGCAGTGACGTTTAGCACCCACTCACTTGGCATCAGACTTCACTTTTGCTGCCCTTTATCACCAACACAGTGCTTCAGAGACATCAGTCTCTTCATTCACACATCTTTTTCTTGATCACTATAAACATACTGAACATGGCAGGTGCTAGCACAGAGCTTCACAGAACTACACAAATACTTTCTGTTGTGAAAGCTAAACATCTCTTTGTACCCTTTTGTTCTTTGTCTTTCCCTCGGTTCCTGGTCCCTGGCAAGATCTCTGAAAAGACATTAATTCCTTTCAAACCTTCTGTGAGGATTTTACTAAAGCTTTCTGGGAATCAAACTGTCCCCCAACACCCTTAACCATGTGTTTTGTAACTCCTTAGACAAACTCACATCATTAAAAGTTACATTAACTCAGCTCAGGTGCGAAGCCACAGGAATGTACTTGGACTTGTAAAAATAAAATTCTATAAAACATATATCATTATCCAGACTGTATGTGCAAATACATTTTGTGTGCCACAGTGGGCACATATGGGTTACTATTCCCGTTACAGATATGGTTGACATAAAAATCTGTTGACATAAAATAGATAAACCATGCAGTATCACTTCCAATTTCTCTCACAGCTTTACCCTTCTAAGTTCATCCTGAACTATACAGCTTGCCTGAAAGAGTAATTGTCTAATTATATGTAATTATCTGCAGCTTTGCATGAAAATTTATCTGTTATTTAGTCTTACTTGCAGCATATCACAGTCTAAAAAACAGGACAGCCTGCCATTACTCACAGAACCTGATGTTCAGTATATAAGCTGTGCTTCTAAGAAGTTTCTGGAAGGGTAGCAAATTCATAACACATAGAAGAGACTAACCTGTTCTAGATGACCCAGTCTGACCCAATGGTCAGAGCTGCCATAAAAAACATTCCTGTGACATGGCCATAGCTAGCCTCCACCAGTGCCAGAGGTTCCTGTCACAAGTGTGAAGGCAAAACCTTGGGATGAAAGACCATTTCTGAAATGGCCAGATAGTAACCACTCCATCAACAGGGATGATATCTTGGGCCCTCTTGAGTAAATGGAAACCTCATCACTGATTTCCAAGTGACAAGATTTGTTGATTGGGAGTACAATTGGCACTGACTTCCAAGCATCCCAAGGTGGTGTTTTTCCTAACAATCGAAAGATGTTATAGCTTTTCTTCTGTTATCTTGGCAACAGCCCTGCAGTTGAAGTAGACTGCACAAAGACTTACAATTAAGGCCAAGCATGAAAAACATCTCTCCAGGAAGCAATATTCACTGGAAACTGACTATCCCTGAAACAGGGTGTTTGTAATGCATACAATGTCTCAACCTGGAAAATAACACCACCAGAGCAGAGCTTCTGCTGGAGAAGATTGCTTTCATTATCCTCCATCTTTAAATTGGGGTGATCTTCCTTTTGCTGTCTCTGGAGTTTGTCTTGCTGGTGGAAGAGCTGTCTCTATATCTCTGAATGGAGACACTATATCCAAATGTATAAATCCTTCCCCTTCTGCATGGCTGGGGGGTTTCAAAGGAACTGTTCACAGAAGTGGTTTTGCTATGCAGAGCACAGACGTATGAGGATATGCAAAGGAAATTGCCTCCCTTGCAACTACCTGCTCTGCTTGAACCAGCCTAGCCTAGCACACTTTGAGGGAGAAGGATAGAGAACCTGCGGGAAGGTCATTGGAACATACAGGCAACTTCGCAAACAAGTACCACTGCTGTCGCCTAAAAGGCATGGTATTTTCTCCAGCCATATACATCTGCTGCACCATCACCCAAAGCGTACCCAGTCTGAGTAGGAAGCAGTCATAGATGTTTAACTAAAATACAGCTTTTCAGAGATATTTTCAGAGATAGTAAGCAAGGAAGAAAAATTACCGATTATTCTCATTCCTGTAGAAAAAGTACATTGTAAAATTCAAACTTCACCTCTTCTGAATGCAAGTGAAGAATATTTTTTTTAGAAACATGGTTTGAAACTAAAAACTCAAGCCTATGTCTAAACCAAAGCCCTTATTATTGTGCATTTTTTAAATCTCATCCCACTTGAAATCTGCAAACCTCCTAAAATTACTGTCACATTCACATAAGAAATAACAAAAATGCCAAATATTTGTGGGATAATTGCTGTTTACTTGACATTTGTTGCTGCCCTGAATTTCAGCGGACATACGCTTGCACAGTTCAACCATTAAGCTTAACATCAGCCACTTTGCAAAGTTAAATAATTCAGCTGTTTGCATTTGCCTACTAATTGCTGAGAGCAGCCATCCACACAAAGGATTAAGTGACTGAAAAATTGGACTATTATTCTGCAGGAAGAAGTCTAAAAAATGTTGTTTGGTACTTTCATACACAGCATCTCTAGGAATAAGTTAATGGAGTTCAGCAAGTTAAAAATGTGTTCAGGACTGTATATCAAATTCCATTCTGATGTGCTTTTAACTTTAGAAAAACATTTTAGGACAGAAGTAGCAATTGGCTCTCAACTTCCATCTACTACTAGTGAACTGCTGTGTTACTACTAGAATGAAACAGTTCATTAAAAAATACCTAAACAAATAAGTCAAGTCCAAAAGCATCTGAAAGCTTGCAGTAGGCATTAATGAAGACAGCAGACTCTTCTGTGATTGGGGTGCTGAAAACAACACAGCAATATATAATCAATTGAATACTTTATGAGTCATTGTAAATCTGTCCTGTGATAGTGCCTAGAAACTAGAATTACATTCTTCTCCTAAACACTTTTAACTTAGCGGAGTTTTTTGCAGAGTTTTTTACAAGCAACTCTGACTTTTAAAAGATTTCCTTCCCCTTGCATTGATAACTCCTTCATAGAGTTCATCAGTAAGAAATCAAGGGATACATCTCAAGGCAGTAATTTTCAGAGTGTTCTGTTCAGTTTGACTAATCTGCTATGTATACATCTCAAGGGTTGTTTCCCTGGTTAAATAAATACGGAGGCTTTGACTAGCCCTTGCACTTGCTGCTCTGCCAGTAGCAACGACGCTCTAATTTAACAAAGGAAAAATAGTTGCATTGGATTTAGCTATAAAATACAAAACGATATCTCCACATCAATAAAAGCGATTTTATTTCATTTGTAGTTTTCACAAAGGGACAGTGTCTAAGACTGTAGTTCTTCGGTGCATCTTAGTGACATCTGTGATGCCTTGTAAGAAAGGGCCTGTGTCTGCCCAGCAAATTATGATGCTGTGCAGGAGCCAGCTTCTCGCTCCTGGTGTCTTTGCTTACAGAACCAAATGTGGGAAGAACTGGCGGGTTTTATGTTAAGGTTACATTCTTACAAGAGCAGCATGTGATTAATGAAGGCTTTGAGCTTGTTATAGGCACGGGCAGTCTATGCTGTAAATGACTATAAACACAGCAGGAAAAGGTAATGTAGCTAATTCTAAGCCAATGTTTATAAACAACTTGTCAAACTTTATCACTGTTGGTTAATGTCTATTAATAATGTATTAATGCTTTATAAACTATTTATAAATGGAACCTTAATATAGGAGGAAACTTATGCAACTCAGTTCTGTGCCTGTGGTTAAGTACAGTATCTTCTTTAGCTCCGGAATGCATGGGTATTTCTTCTGAAGTCCAAAGAATAGTACTGCACCAACACTAAATGTTGCTGGCCTTGATAAATGCGAAGCTGATAATGTTCAGTAGGTTCTGTTTTGGTACCAACTTATTACCAGCTGGATTCCCTCGAATGCTCTACTCTGATCCCTCTCCAAGTGACTGAACACGGAAGGTTTGCAATATTTGGTCACTGGTCCCAAGACTCATGGTGGATAAATACACAGAGGACAACTTTGCTGTGTGATCATAAGTGACCAGGTCACTCTATGTTTGATCTCCTGATCCATGGAGAAAGTGCAGTGCTGCTGAAGAGGAAGTAATTCACTGGCCTTAAGTAAAGAAACAAGCCAACAACCCTCTGGAGTTGCCACTGGGAAACATTAAGCTCAGGTATCTTGTTTGAACTCAGTCCAGATGAATATACCTCCTTGCTCCCTCCCTTACACAGGATACCTGCAGGGACAAACTAAAAACTAAATTGATGTCGCTTCTTCCTGGAGCTCAACACTGCTTTGTGCATAGTTGAGACTACTGCATGTGTCATAGGAATGGGACATTTTATAAAACCATATTCACTCTGAAGCTGATTTTAATAGATCACAATACTGCTGTGATAAATACTTCAAGACAATAGGAAGTAATAACTGTGTTTCAAAATGATATCTAAACCAGTTTTTCATATTTCTCCTTCACAGTCAAATCTCCATTATCCATGAGTGGATTACACACTTTGCAAATTAACTAAACCATGCTAAAAAATGAAACTCATCTTTTTTTCTCTTTATATTTATGAGTCATTGTACATCTTCCTTTTCAAAGATAAGCATGGTGTGTTATGCTCGACTGATTTACATACAGTGTAAACTGCTTGTAGAGTCCTTTTTCTTTTCTTTTTTTCTCACCTCCCTTTATCTGGGCCACCTATCATTTGCCCTGGATATGACAGTTGACAATGCATCCACCCTACCTCAGCAGCCTGTGGTCCTAAAGAGTCACTGTAACGAGGCAGAACAATGAGCAAGCGTCTGTACAGTACAACACACTCCTGACCTAGCAACAACACCCTGAGTCCCAGCTTCCTTCCCTAGACTCCCTTTCCACCCAGCGTCCCATAATCTGGGAATCGAAATCTAAGACAAAAGTGGATGCATTCCCTGAGACATGTGTTTTTCATTTTCTTGGGTTTTTCCATTTTGATGTGAGGTGTATTTTGTAAAGGTTGACAAGCAGCGTAGCTGTGCATTAATGAGGCAGTGCAAGCTCTCAACATGTGTTCAGGGTTAGTCTGAAATTAATAGATGAGGGACAGTATGACCCATTGAGCTGTTTCTGATGATACAGTGTCACTAAAAGGAATGACCTGAGCTGTTCATTTCCATCTGACAAGCATAGTCATTAATTTTAAAACAAGCCATAATATCTCTTCTATACTGTAATGCATTTC